>NC_139768.1:12544281-12732007 GCF_965231275.1 Zosterops lateralis
GCATCCAGTCACTATCATCACCACAAGGGAATAAAGATGCAAAATGTCTCTAGAAAAATTTATAAAATATGTAAGGATCAGTTTTTAAATAAGACTTATTTTTCTTTCAAAAAATCTCAGTGGTATTTTTTATGATTCTTTCAGAACTATATATTGTTTTACTTGCAAGACAAAACAATTCCCTCTGTTCATCATAAGTTTGTTGTGATTCATGATTCTAAATGATAAATCCTTTGACATAAGCCCATATTTTTTATCTTTTCTAAGATCTAGATTAGTTTATTGTTCTATTAATTACTCTTCTTAACTCTCCTTTCCCCACAAATAATCCTCAGCCACAAAACAGTATGCCTGATGTAATCATATGGATGATCCGAGGGGAGAAAAGACTGGCCTATGCTCGTGTTCCTGCACACCAGGTGCTGTACTCCACAGCAGGCCCTGAATCATCTGGTAAATATTGTGGAAAGACCCAAACAATCTTCTTAAAGGTACTATTTTTTTTCTCCTTAAGAAATAATTAACTCCCTAAACTGAAATGCCATCTGATATGAGTGTGAAACATGCAAACAATGTCAAACTCAGGAGAGATTAGAATCCAGCTGCATGTAGCTTTTTCAAAATATCAGAGAATTTTTAGTTTTATCATAAGCCAATTAGAATCAGTATTGGTTAAATGAATTAGAATCTATCTGTAAGACTTTTCTAAAAGCTCAAAATCATGATAGAACTTTTAAAGTGTTACTGGAGTTGGGATTTGGGGATTGGACATAAAGGGAAACTTTCAGAGGGAATAATAAGTGTAAGTCAGAGAAGTTCCAAAAACCTATTCCAAGCTTTGGATGGTTTGCTGTGAGGAATAGAGCTTGTCTACACCCAGAAGCTGTCTCTCTGAATTGAGTCTTACTCTTGAATGGGAATGCCTTTCTCCATCTAAGCTGACATTGTATTCAATTGAAATAAACTTAACCAGAAAAAAAGCAATCTGACAGTAAACCAGTAGCACTTATAGAGTTTGTCATTTTACTAGTAGTTATATTCATGAATTCCTCAATGCAGACAAGCCTGTGTCTTCATGGTTTTATTCAAACCCTCATTGATTCTGCTTTTACTGAACCATCCCTGCTAACTCTGCATTTCCAGAGTCTCCTAACAAGAAACTCAAATATCATTATTGAAGTTTTAAGTTACTGTCAAAACTAAAAACTCATTGCTTAATGAAACTTGGGAGAGAATAGCAGGAACACGGATAATTCTACTGTTAGTGTGTTTGGTTTTTACATGCCCTAGGCAGGTATCATTTAAAGAATGCTTTCCTCCTGAACTACTGATTTTACTGGGTTTTGAAAAAAAGCAATACAGGAAGAGATAAATAAATACGTATTGTTACTCATATCTCTTTGTTATTATATATCTTTTACTGAAAGCTATGATACCTGCATAACATAACAAAGAATAACATTTTTGTTCATGTGCCAGTACCCACAGGACAAGACGAAAGATGTCAAAATGCCTGCAGAGCTGCGAATTAACATTTGGCTGGGGCTCAGTGCAGTTGAAAAGAAGTTCAATAGCTTTGCAGAGGGAACATTCAGTGTTTTTGCAGAAATGGTATGTCCATCATTGCTTTCTTACTTTAAACTTGGATGGGAGTATTGGGAATTCGATGCAGTTGGAGCTCTTTTGAATTTCTTTGCGTGCTGGACAGAAAGAGAGCGTAGTGTTTATTGTAAGGAAACAAGTAGAACCCATTGAAGGCAATTAATGATTAAGCCCATTGTGCCTACCAGATGAACTTCAACAGACCAGATTCTGAACTGGTTAGTCAGGTACAAATCTGGTTAACTCCAGTGATTTCAAATACATTTATTTTAGATTTTTATTAGTATAATTAAGATTGAGATCCAAACTATTATGTTTTGGCATGTGAATAATCCTTTTTCTTTTAATTGCTTCTTCACTTCTACAAATTATACTTGAATACAAGTGGTTTTGCTTAATAATGGTTCTTTTGTAGCAGTGGAAAATCTACTGTTACTGACAAAATGCTATCATACAATAACATTTCAATGAAAAGAGATAGCAAATTCAGAATACAAATGCTTTAAATAGTCCCATAGCATGTAATAGAGGTTTGGTTGGTAATGGTAAGTAGCAGGAGTTTTATATGCCACATCACTTAATGGTGTATATAATCCAATATCAGTAAAATAGCTAATAAAAATACATTTTTACTGTGATGTCACTGTTGCACCTATGTTTAAATATTTAGTAGTGCTGTACTAAGGCACTTAAAGCAATGAGTGTTCAAAGCCATTATTTAAGTGTACAGTTTAAGAGGTTATTGAATGTCTCATTTGTTGGTCTTCAACAATCCAACAATTTTACAGGAATAAGGGCAGAAAACTCAAGACCATCATAAACTACAAATAATCCCAGGAGGGGAAACAGACTGAGCTGACACCAGAATCATGCCCCTGGTAGCTCCTATGATTAGATTTTGATTCAGTTCTACATGTTACAAAAGAAAATAATTTAAATAGGAGGAGATTGGAGATGGAAAAGAATGAGAATCATGCATTTAGGGAACAGAAGGAACTTCTTTGAATAATGTAATAGAGTTTTATTTAACAGAGCTTTAATTTTGAGAAAGTTTTACTGCAGTTATAGGGAGGCATTACAGTGAGAAGATTGTTTACCAGGCAAAAGAAAATGAAAGAAAAAATGGATGATGACATTGCAGAGTAATGTGGAAAGGGAGTACTTAATTTCAGAGGAAGTAAATTTATAGTAAAGTTATAATAGTTTCAGTTATAATAGTTACATAAATAAATACTTTTTTCCTCCTAAAAGCTGTTTATTATTCCTAAATAATGATCGGATTTTTGCTTTCTTCCCACACAGTATGAAAATCAGGCTCTCCTTTTTGGAAAGTGGGGTACCTCAGGACTTGTTGGTCGCCACAAGTTTTCCGATGTCACAGGAAAAATTAAACTGAAAAGAGAGTACTTTCTACCCCCAAAGGGCTGGGACTGGGAAGGAGAATGGATGGTTGATCCTGAAAGAAGGTCAGATTTTTAAAATTTTTTGCAGGTAGGGATAAAGGCATTTGTGGTGTTGAGTAAAAGCTCCTCTCTGTTTTTTTTGGATGAGAAAGGGAATTTAAGCTGAGTGTTCTGGGGCAGCAAAAACCTGCCAATCAAATAGTTAATAGTGCTAAAATTAAAATTATCTTTTTAAAAAAGTGAAACAAAACAGGCAACAGAAAGAAAAAAATCCATTTCTAAGAACTAGCTTATGGTTTTACAGTCCCCATGTTATGATGGCTATATTGCTTATATTCTCTGGGTCTCAGTGCTTCATATTTTTAAAAAGGATAATATTAATATTTCACACCTAGGAAGCTACTATGAGGCTTACACATGTCTGTGTGAGATTCACAGATCCTGCTGTGATGGTTTCAGAGAATACCCTTGGATTGGTGGATCTTCCCTGGATAGAAAATTAACCCTGGCATCCACTATAAATCTGCAGTTCATGCTGTAACAACACCATTTGCATGGACATTCACAAACACTGGATGGTATTTTGTGTTTATTTCATTAAATGTAGAAAAGTTCCATTGCCATCGCTAAACAACTGACAGATTATTTCTCAAACTGACTTAAGGCAGGCATTTTTTTCAGTAGAAGGTTGTGGTACCATGTGGCAGCTCCTCCTCTGGCAGACCAGATTAATGAAGTGTCAGTCCTTCCTCAGCTCTAACAGGTTCAGCCTTGCTCTGCCAGAGGTTTTCAGCTCTGGAATTGTGCCAGTCCAACTATGTAATTGGCACACCAGACTGGGAACATTATTTGTTTCATAAACAAAAACCAGCATGAGAAAGAGACTGTTTTCTTTCTTCCTAAAAGAAAATATTTAGCCCATTTAAATTCTTGTGTTCTGACAGTGAAAAAGATACAGAGTTGTTGCTATAGAAAAACTGTATGGGAAAAATATTTTCTATTACTTGATCCATTTTAAAATTTTATCTGTTATAGGTATGAATGGATGGGGTTTTTTTATATTAAATCAATAGTTTTGTGAATGAGATGACAGGAAGAAATTGCATCAAATCCTGTTGAAATGCATATTTTTGCCAAGCAGCTCCTTCCACTGGGAGATGATCTGTGGCTTGATTTGGCCAGCAAATGGCAGTGTGGAACACATTTTGGTGCCTTCTGAACCGCAGTGAACCACCAAAGGATAGCAAAGGACTTTTATCTGATTTATTGTTCTCCTATTTATTTTACTTGCAAATTGGAAAAATATTAGCCAGCTGATTGCTTGCCTTGTCAACAGCATAAATGGAAACAAAATTAAGTACATTGCCAAATTTTAGTGTATACATAGATGCACATGCTTTAGAGACGCGTATGATTCGTACACAGTCTGTGTCTCCTACAGCTAAATTTATGATGTTTTTTCTTTCTCCAAGAGGATGTATTGAAAGCAGATCCTGAATAAAACAGGAGTTAAACATTCCTGCTAGTCACTCATATTTATGAGTAATGTTCCTCCTGTTGCTTACTACTACTGGAATTTCTTCAGTGGTTTTTTTTCAAAGTTTCCTTGATATAGCTGGACAATCCAGAATACCCCCATGTGTGCACATTCTGTGCTATGCTCCTGTATGTTTTCTGTAGTGAACTAAAATGGGGGGTTTTATTATTGTATTTTTTTTCTGATGTGTAGTCTGTTGACTGAAGCTGATGCTGGTCATACTGAGTTTACTGATGAAGTATATGAAAATGAGAGTCGCTATCCTGGAGGGGAATGGAAAGCATCTGAGGAGAGTTTCACAGATGTGGTGAGAGTTAAATTCTTCTCTGGATAAGTAAAGGTTTAATAGAAGGAGAACTATGTTTTGCTACTAATTTAGTGTATTTACTACTAATGCAGAAAACTTATATTTCCTTTACATAAAAGAATGGAGAAAAAGCCCCACCCCCACGTGAATTCACATGTCCTTTTGGATGGGTGTGGGAAGATGATGCTTGGAAATCCGATTTGAATCGAGCAGTGGATGAACACGGTAAGATTTACTGTTGATCTGCTGATATTAGGACAATCTGCTGTAGTTCATAATGAAGGAAGACACATGTCAAAACCATAGCAAAATTCTGGGTGTGATATTGGTTGCCCTATGGAAAAATACTAAGGAAATATTTGGATAAAGTTGCTTAAGGAATCAGATAATACGACATTGAGAAAGCGTTCACTGTCTGCATCTGTTCCTTTAAATGACAAGTTGCGGGAGTCACAAGAGTGACTCAGAACATTTGACTCTCGTTTAAAATTAAGTGTTATATTTTCCTGCAGTGTAGTGTGAAAATGTGATATCAACATCTGAGAAAACGAAAATGCAAAGAAAAGAACTTGAAATTTATTGTATCTGTTTTGATGTTGAGATTTTTATTGTTACATATATTACAACACAACATCATTATAAAATATCATCAGTGCCCCCAGTGTACCTACCTCTGTAGGTACAGTCACTCTATTCCCCTCACTTCTCTTTGTATCTCGCTTGTATTTCTGAAAAGATACCAACTCATCAATTCTGTTTTAGGGTGGGAATATGGAATTACTATTCCTCCAGACACTAAACCCAAGTCATGGGTTGCTGCAGAGAAGATGTACCACACACATCGGCGGCGACGGCTGGTGCGGAAACGTAGGAGGGAAATGTCTGAAGGAGCCACAGCAGGAAGGGTAAGAAAGGAGAGATCCAGTCAGGGACCTGCACATTGTAACAGATGATGATTTTGATTTGTTTTTTCTATATCTGCATGAAATTACTCATTACCTGAGTGAAGAAAAAATTTAATACCACCAAAAAAACCTCTAAAACAACCTTTTATATTTTCATTACATTACCTTTCTTTATCTTTTTGTACATTGATGTTTCTAGCTTTGGTTTAGGAGGGGGTTTTTAGTCCTGCCAGAGGAAACACTGCATTTTTTCACTACAGCTACACAACACTGTGGATAACATGAATTTATATCTTCAAGGGAAGGTCATCATATGAAGATCAAGAAGGATGGGAATATGCTTCCTTGATTGGCTGGAAATTTCACTGGGAAAAGCGCAGTTCTGATACTTTCCGTCGAAGACGATGGAGACGAAAAATGGCTCCCTCAGAGACACATGGTGCTGCAGCTATCTTTAAACTTGAAGGTGCTTTGGTAAGGGATAGAGTGTCAGAAACATCTTTCAAAGATCAACCTGTTAATTTGCAGTAAATAAACAAATATAACAGACATTTTAGCCCCTGATTTTTTAAACTAGTGTATAACTGAGATGCTAATACAGTGTATATTGTTTAAATTTTTTAGTTGGAAAGGGACCATCAAAGTTGGGATAAGGATTCTTGTATTGTTACTAATTTTGTATATTTTTATTACATATACAGTATTATATATCACATTATATATAATTTATGTTCCATATTTTTAAAATTCTGCTTAGTACTTTATTTTTCAATTTATTTTTATTTTTGCATTATGTGAGATTTAGCTCAAAAGGGCCAAATTACTCAATGAGCCTCCTGTAAGTAAAGTGAAAAGATAGCTCAAGCTTTTCATGCTTATAATTTAGATGTTTTAACATCAGCACAAAAAACAACAGGCTTGGAAAAAGTTGCCCTTGATGAATATTTGCTTGTATAAACAACCAAACACAAGAAAAGATAGAATAAAAAACCCACAAGAAAATAAAGTGTTGAAGACGCCAGAATTTCATATGACACAGATACATGAGCAGAATGCTCAATTCCTCAAGTTTTGAGGTTTACACAGCTTCACAAATAACCTCTATTTAGCAAAATACAAACTGTAGCAAATAATGTGAGAAGGCCCCTTTGTTTTTATAAAATATATAATAATTCTGAGTGTATAGCATTAACAAAACTTCACACTTTTTTCTGTTTTGCATCAAATGTTGATCAAGGATTCACTGATAGCATTTTCTTTCTCCAGTTAATTTGGTTGCTCCGAGTTTAATAATTCCTATTTTAGTTTCACTTACAGCTGTAGTTCCTGGGCTAGTGCTGGGATAAAGCCTTAGAGCACAGTGCAGAAGACCTGTGACCTTTCCTCCACTATGAGCTGATAGGTAGCTAGTACATCTCTGGAAATAAGACATTCTGGAAGTAAGATGAAATGACTGCATAGGATTTCTGCAGAGCTTTAATTGGCAACAGGAAATGACCTCTGGACATGAGTAAACATCTCGTAAAGTACATTTCCTCACAGAAGTAAATTTCTCCCTGTGCTGGAAGAGAGATGGAAACCCATAAATTCCCCCACATAGTCCATTTCTATCAAGTTCCTTCTGTGTTTGTAAATACTCAATAACTTTCCTCTGTGTGTAATTTCAGGGAGCAGACAACAGTGTCGATGATGGAGAAGGGAAGAGTTCAGACAAAACCAAGGAATCAGCTACAACAGTGTTTGGTGCCAATACACCAATGGTTTCTTGCTACTTTGACAGTAGGTTATTTAACAATTCCTTTCTCAAAAATGTCTGTTTCATTTTAGTCTCAAACAGAATCATAAATCTTTGTGGTTTGCATCTAGCTTAATATGCCTTCTGTAGTAATTACTATCAGATGCTTAACTGGACACTATTTATTAAAGAAAAATTACAGTTAGTCAGTTCAGTATGTCAGTCCACTGTCACACAGATATTTTTAAAACCTGTATGGGACAGGAATTTTAATGCTAAATTTCACTTTTTTTGTCGGTTCAGGTCACTTAACCAGCTCAGTGCAGGGTCAGACAATGCCTGGCCCAGAGGAAGCAGTAATGTGTAGTTGAGTTGGCAAACTGAACGAAACTGTAACTTTGCCAACCTGGATAGGTTTTAATCTCTTTGTAATCACTATAATGTGAATCACAAAAGCAGGGATGTTGAGATGGGAGCCACCAGTGCTAGTTAACAGGAATAGAGGCCATTCCTGGGTCTTAATACCCATTTTGAGGAGCTCTGACTGAACACTTTTCTTTATTTGAACTCAGCAGAACTTGATCAACCTGCTGAAAATGGATGTCTAAATCCTAAATATTTCAGAACCTTGGGAACGTTGTTGAAGTTTCTTTTTAATAATGAACATAGCTGGAGGAAAATGGCACTTTTTCTTGCCAGAGGTCAGAGGTTTCAGCCCAATGAGGCTACATAAAGGCTCAGATTTTTTCAAGGGCTGAAAGGGTTATTCCTGACATCTTTTAAAGAAAAGCTGTAGTAACTTAGCCCCACATGGTCCTGAGCTTGGGCCACTCACATCTTCTTTTTAAGCTATTCAATTTTGCATGTAGTGGTTGATTTTTAAAAATCTTTTAACCAAAGAGACAAAGTTGCAGTTGGAAGAACTTTCTAGGCTAAGAGCTAAAAATGTGAAACACCCAGGAATTTGGAAGTGCTGTAGTGAATACTTAAATTAAGAAAGGAGTGCCCAGTTCTCAATTCTCTTTGGATGAGGTAGATTATCACACTGTTCCAAACAGAAATTTTTGAATGATCATATGGTGAAAAAGCCCAAATAGCATTAGTGGTTGTTTTTTTAATATCTGCTTTGTGTTGGAACCAATATTCTCAGGTGCTAGCTCACTGGTATTAATACACTCATCAGCAAAAATGTTACTACAGTGCTTGTGTTAAAATGTGTAAGACATTTGTATAAACTTAAAATATCTTCATCACAGAAAAGAAGTCTGGATAATGCAGCTGAACTGGTTTTATTTATTTGATACAGGAGTATATACTTACCACCTTCGTTGTTACATCTACCAGGCAAGAAACCTCATGGCTTTAGACAAAGACAGTTTTTCAGGTATGGAAAAATCCTCCCAAAGGTGCAGAAAACCCATCTTTGCCATGAACACGTAGCTTGATTTATTTGGATGTAGAGTATCTTAACTCCTTAAGGTCTGCGTGTAGGTCCCAGGTACTGAAACTGTGCCATAAAGAAAGTCTCAGCCTTATTATGTACGATCCGAATCTGGTTACTGTTGGCCCAGAGGTGCTGCAAATAAAGTGCTCTGTATGTCCTGTACCAGTTGCTGCCTGTGAATTCTCAGTGAGGGAATTGGATTTCAGATGAGGTCTAAATTTCCCATGACCAGGCCTTTTGCATTGGATTCTCCTTCTAACTAAAGCCTGCATACAGTTTTGCCCTGCAGGAAGCTTGCACAAAAGCAAGGATGAAGAAAGCTGGGTGGTTTCTTCATTAGTTATGTCACCAAATGCCTCTCAGTGTTCAGTGTTTTATATTAATACATTATGGAAATGAACTTGCAGAACACTACACTGTGCCTTACTGATAACCATGTCTCTTATTTGTTTATGCATGCTTTTTTCCAGCTCTTAGGTATTCCAACAGTGTTGTGTCCATCTGGCATCTTTGTAGTCAGGCTAATACCCAGTTTTTAAGTTTTGTTAATACAAATCAAAATTTCACTGGAAAGTCACAGAGCAAATTGAATTTAGATTGTGTAAGAATATGACTTAACACTTCCTTTAAGGAAGTTCAGCAAAAGACAAAGATGAAATTAATTTTCTTTCTCTATTACCCTTTGTTTGTATCCTTCCTGTTCTCCCTGTAATTGAGTAAGTGTAACACCTCTGTTACAGAAGACAAGTTTTAGTGATATTTTCTAAAATGAGGAGGGTTTTGTATGGCTCTCTGTGTGAATTTGGTCTTATTTCAATATGCAGCACTTAAAAGCAATGCAAAGAAACAACTACAAATCTCTGGAAATTGCATATGGATAATTCAGGACAGGCACCTCAGATGCAGTCATACATAAACTAGCTCATCTACATTTTATTTTCCTGTAAAATTAGTTTGAAGAATTAGCCAAGTTTTGTAAAACTCTGATCATGTCCCTTGTCAGAATCTATTGAAGCTGACCTAAAGGTAACCTTTAAAATTGCCTTTAGTCCTTAGTAATTGCAATTTGTACAGGAAACAATAATGACCATCATCAGATACCTACTACAGAGCTCTTGATGATTTAAAGGCTTACCAAATACTGGGCCTAGACCACTTCAATCATTCAGCTGTTTCACAAGAAGAGGTTGCTATAAATAAGTATGTTTGAAACCTAACCATGATCTGAGCAATATAGCCTGGGAGAATTTGTTGTTTGGCAACTAGTCAGAACTTGAATTCTTTTTTTCTATTATTTATGAGGCTGTACAGTTCTGTATCAATGGAGACAACAAAAAATAGTTTCTATGCACAAGATTTAAGACAAGATTAGTATTAACAGTGTCTCATTTTAGTTTTCTGGTTCTCTTTCTGCTTTGTAAGATATTTTATCATTTTCATTTATTACTCTGTTAATCAAGCCTTGTATAAAGGAAGTGATTTAGTGATCCAATGGAAATTGCTCTATTAAATGTAAATTATGTATATGGGTTTATTTTTGTTTTACATAGAATGGCTTATAAAACTGGTAACAACAGTAAAAAAAATAACATATTTAATGAAAACTGTTCTTGTGTGCCTCATGGCTTGATGTGGTTTTGTTTGTCTGTAACTCTGTGCTTTCAATTTTGTATATTTCAGATCCGTATGCTCATGTTTCTTTCCTCCATCAAAGTAAAACCACTGAGATCATTCATTCAACTCTAAATCCTACATGGGACCAAACTCTCATATTTAATGAAATTGAGATCTATGGGGACCCACAGTCAATAGCCCAAAACCCACCTAATGTTGTTATTGAACTTTTTGACAGTGACCAAGTGGTAGGTGAAATCTTTTTACCCTGATTGCTTTTTATTTGTTTATATTAGTTTACAGTACATTAGTGGTTATTTTTGCTATTTTTGGTTGCAGGGTAAAGATGAATTCCTTGGAAGAAGTGTTTGTTCCCCCATGGTCAAGTTAATCCCAGAAGACGACATTACACCAAAATTGCTCTGGTATCCTGTAATAAATAATGGCAAAGCTAGTGGAGACATTCTTTTTGCTGCAGAACTTATTTTGAGAGACAAGGTATATATATATTTCTTTTTTGTATGTATGTGTCATATACAACATACATTCTTCCACGGTGAGGCATTATGGGAAGACCTGTCTTAGTACTTGCAAAGTATTTAAGAAAGATGACACAAACTCATACTCATGTTTTTGTCTTAACAGGGTGGTACCAACCTTCCAATTCTTCCATCACAAAGGGCACCAAAGCTTTACATGGTCCCTCAAGGAATCAGACCAGTAGTTCAACTCACTGCTGTTGAGGTATGGTTACTCTTTAATTGAATACAAGTGCAGTCTTCTCATCATCTAAACAGAGCTTGTGTATATACTTACAGGAAACAAAAAGAAAATCATACTGAGAAATGTTCTTTTCTCTAAGTATTCTAAGTGTTTTCTCTAAGTGAATTTCATTGTTTGCATTAATTTTCCTAGAACTAGAACCTTGAATTATTTTGCCAGACACATATTATTATTGAAAAGATTTCATTTCTTCTTTCCTACGTTTGAGTGTTATATTAAGCATATTGATATGCCTTCCCACTTTTGCTTATATTGGATTTTATTTTACAGATTCTGGCCTGGGGGCTGCGAAACATGAAAAACTACCAACTGGCACCTGTTATGTCTCCAAGTCTAATTGTAGAATGTGGGGGTGAAATGGTGGAATCTGTGGTGATCAAAAACCTAAAAAAGACACCAAATTTTCCATCCTCTGTTCTCTTCATGAAAGTTGTACGTAACAAAAACCTTTATGCTGGCTATCTATAGCAAAATAAATTCCTCCATAGTTTTAAAGGTCAAGGATTTGTCCTGAGTAGAAACACTCATAAACCCTTTTTTGATTTACCATGAGCAATTTATGAGCCTGAAAACTGTAGCAAAGATCATGTAAACATGTCTGTACAGTCACTGGTAGGTTGCACAAATTTATATGCACAATCCAGTGCAGTATATATTTTTTATTTGAAAAGGCATCAATTTACCTATAGATGTTTGGCTACTTTCTTATTGCTAGGATGGGTGCTGTGCAAGAGTCAAGAAAATTCAGGATTTGTGGCAATTATTCTTACTGACATTTATTGACTGATAAAACTAGAAGTTTTCATTCACCATACATCCATAGAATGCAGTAGTTCAATAATAAATAAATAAAGTAACAGGTCTTATTTGTGGGGGAAGTCTTTATTTTTTTCTTTTCCTGCTGTTTGCATTGTATATAAAAAAAACTTTTAACTTTCTATTTTTAGCTTTTACCCAAGGAGGAGCTATACAGTCCATCTCTTGTTATTAAAGTAATAGACCACAGACCATTTGGTCGGAAGCCCATCGTGGGACAATGTACTATTGATTTACTGGAAAGCTTTCGCTGTGACCCCTACACTACTAAACAGGACATTGCACCACAACTGAAAGGTAGAAAGCTGGAAAATGAAAAGTTCTACTTTCCTGTGAGATGCTAGAATTACCTGCCTGTTTACTCTGACTGCTGTACTGATGAATAGCCTCTCATGTTGTGTACTTAGATGGAAATAATGTTATCTGAAAGGAAAAACACCTAACAGAGAGTATTAATTAGGTGTAACATTCTGTGAAGCATAAGAGGGCATAAAGCAAAGGCGAATCCACTCTTGGATTTGATGAGCTCATTCCCTGAAGTCCCTCTTTAGTGTAAACTTGGAAGTTACCTGCCTGCAGATCACCTCAGCACTAGTGCCAAAGAAATGATCCAGTATTCCAGCAAATATGGTCTGAATACAATGGTGACGTTTCCTCTACATTTTTTCAAGTTTTACTTTTAATTTTACTTCTATATATTTGAGAAATGTTCACCTATCCTGAACAAAAAGTATTTTGTCTGGTTTTAGCAAAAAAATGGCAATTAACTGCCTTCTTTAGAGGATCAAACATATAGAAAATGAATTTTTTACATTTTCTGTAACTGTCTGGATTTAAATCTGATGAAACTGTTTAGTAGAATATTTTTCATGCAACACATTACCTTAATAAAACCTTTGGCTTACAGTTAGTCTGCTCTCTGCTGCACCTCGCCAGGATATAGTAATTGATATGGAAGACACACAGCCACTGCTAACAGCTCAGGTAATCTTTGAAATTTGATGTTTGACTTTGTTCTTAAGATTTCTGATTTCTGAGGAACTATCTAGACAGCAAAATTGTCAGAAACACATGCAACCCCCTGGAAAGCAAGATGGGAGAAAGTTACTTAGTGACAGGAAAGCAAACGAAATCTGTTAATAATTTTAATCTTTGTTTTTATATAGTAAACATGAAACTGTAGCATTTTGTCCTTGTAGCAGTACTATTCACCAGTAGCTTAAGAATTAATTCACTTGTTCAACAGCTAATGAAAGTGTGTGATAGAACATCCCTCAGTTCCCACTGCTGGTGGTTAGAGCAGCCTGATTTTGCACAGACTGACCAGTTCTAGCTAAAGGAGGTAGAAGTAGGTGTATGCTCTGGTCTTTCAGCCCATCATTTTATCACAGTCATTGCTTGGCCGAAATTTCTTACCTTGAAGCCATCCAAACCTAATACCAATGAAACAGGTTTTTTCTTCACTAACACTTCTTTTCCTTTTCTGTTGTGCCTTGTCTCTTTACTGCTCTGATTCTTTCGGGACCACCACAATACAGTTTTACTTTCCAGGTAAAAACTAATTCTGCTTACAGAATTTTACTCTTGAGTTGAAACATGACTGAAGCCAGATTCCAAGCAGTACATTTTTAAGGAAAAAATATTAATTATTTTAGGACTGTAAAATGTTTCCCTTGCCTAGAAGGTGTTTTCATAGATTTCTCATGGCCTGTTACATTAAAGAAAGCAGAGAAGTTATGCCCTTTAATATATAGCAATTTTGCAGGCTCTTAGACCACAGTTTTGACTTTTGAAAATGCAGAATATTTTGTTGTTACAGCAGTCTCAAATTGAATATATTTAATTTTAGCATTTGAACTTACTGCTGTTTGAGTATTTTAATGATTTCCTTGTTCTTACTTCATCTCTTCTTCTTATTGCCATCATCTTCAGACTCTAATTTAAGTATATCATAGACCATGATCTTGTGATTACTGTCATCATACATGTAAATTGTCATTAATATTTAATTTAGAACAGTCTCTAACTTTTATCTGAAATAGGGTTTCTCTTCTAATACAAGTAGTATATATTCTAATACTAGTTGGAACACAGAAGTATTATTTTCCTTTAAAATTATAATGAAAAATACTTAGAAAATAAGGAAGACAGCACTTCAAAGTCACCAGTAAAATTGATTTTGTTTGTGTGGTTCATTTCAACTAAAAAGGGAAAATTTTAAATGCTGCATAAGCAGAAAGACAATTTCTTTTAGTTTGAATTCACACAAGTCAAACACAACATTAGATACAGTGAAAGCATCCATATTAGAGGAACGAAAACTCAGAACAATCCGAATTGAAAAAAGTAAAACTGTGGACAGTGTAAGTGCTATGCAGACAACACCCTGAGGACACAAAATGCCAAAATTTCATCAATTACATTCCAATTTCCAGTGTTTAAGCAGTATGTCAACAGCACTCAGCAAAATGGCTTCTCCAACAACAGTGCATGTATGTACCAAACTGCTGCATGCAGGTGACCAGGACGGGCCGGATGGGGAGCAGTGTTAACCTGTGGGGCCTTCAGGGGGTACTTCCCTTGGCACTTCTGCCAGAGAGAGATTTTGGAGGAGATGATGCTCAAAAGTCCAGTGGGATTAGTTATATTAAGGTATCCTTGTTCTGAAAATCTTACTATGCATATGCAATATGTATGAACTACTAAAAACTCCTTTTGTGGGTCAGCTTGCTTAGAATATGTGTGATAAAAGCAGAAAATGAACAGGAATTAATTCACTATGCTTTTAATATTTAAACTTTGTTTAGAAGTCTACTTCCTGGAAAATAAAATTACAATTAAAACATTCTGACTGACTTTTCTAGGGATCCACTGCATCTCTTAGATTTTTTCCATAATTCCAGATTTTTCTAAAAGATAATAGTTAAATGTTAATGTCTTGACAACTTCATGTATAACAATCTACAATGAAGTTACAGGGTACATTTTGAAAAGGACAGTACCATTACATTGTTTTTACCATGTGAATATTTCACTCCAAAATCTCTAACTTATCATATGGCATCTTATTCTGTGTTTTGGCATTCTGTGATCACATCCTGATTACAACTTTTAGTAACAATAATATCCGAATATTGAAGACTATTGTTTGCTCTGGGAATTTTTAAGGAAGATCTTAAGGTTTTGATTTATTTTTCTCCTTAACTACTTCTTCTCAAAACTACCAAGTGCATTATTTGAAGAGACATTTTGAGGTATATCAAGGGAAAAAAAATTCAAACCCAAAACATAACCCCTGAAAAATTCAGAGTTCTACACAGTGTATTTTTTGAAAAGGTATTAAATTTGGTCTTTAAATTATGATTGCATAATTATCCAAGCTAACCTTTATATTGTCAACATTACAAACCAGTACCTAAACAAAATGAAATTTAAATATAGCAAACTGTTCAAAATTACCTCATGAATTCTGCCAGTAAGTTTTACAAATCACTAATGATGTTGTTTCCACAAAAAAATCACTCCAACTATCTTTTGAAAATGACAGTCCTATGCTTATTCGATAAGAATATGCTGTATTTATGATTGGAAGGTAGACTAGACTAGAAAAACATGACAGACCTGAACATCCCAGTGAAATAATTACTTAAGAGAACAGAAATGGGAGTAAATGAGAATGATATACCAAAGTGATGTGCTGACCCATTGATGCATTTGGCTTGTACTCGTAAAATGTTTCGGATATTTCTTCTGCTTTGCACAAAAATTTATTGCTAATGCTTTTAAATGAAAGCACAAGGTATATGGTATAAAAAGTAGCAGAAATGACACTTGTTAATCGTGGCTTCCAGATGGGATGCATGATGCTTGCTCTGAATGGACTAGCGGGTCGTAATTATGGTATCTTTGATTTACCAGGTGAAGCATTTTGGATTGTGCACATTATTTTTACACTTATATAGATAAATCTATAGACACAATTTTTTTGCCTTTTTTTTGTTACACAAAGAACAAAGCACAGGGTAATAATACCTTACAGTCCTGAAAACCCACTGTCTAAAATGTATATGTATATATATGTGCATGCTCCAATTCAATATCTAGAACATTCTGCTTTTCTGACAGCACAAAAATATCAAGGTAAACACATGGTGCCTGAATATTCTTCAAAAGTATTTCTAAATTATTAATGTTTGTAACTTACTTTGCACACTTACTGTATACAAACTCCTAAACATTTAAAGCCTATTTAACTGTATAAAATTCTACAAATCATATCCTTACCATTGCTTTTATTTTGCTCTTTTTTATGACTTGATCTTCATGAGCAGCTCACAGAAAAGGTAATGTATACTACTTTAAAAAAATCTACACATTTCTTTCACCAATTGAAAACCAGTATATCAATACTGCCTACAAATTAGCATTTTAAGCATGTGCGTGAGAACAGTAATCTCTAAGAGTGTTTGATATAAAACCTACAGTGAACTTGTAACATGGTATATTTAGGAAAAATATGCAAGACTGAAATAGGAAGCCCTATATATAAAAAAAACCCCAACAAACCTTGAACAGCCCAAACAATCCCTCACCTTTAATGATCTGCATAATATTTTATCTCCGTAAGTCAAAACAATCTTTAAAAAAAAATAAAAATTCAGATTTACACAGTGGATGAATACTATTCATTCTGTTCATTCATAGAGAATGAATGCTATTTATTACCATTGGAAATTCATTTTGGGGGCAAATAAGTATATTATACAATTTCTGTGAATACAGAAAATAACACTTTCTTAAACAGTGATTATCAGATTTAAATAAAAATAGAAAAACCCATAGAAACACTGTATTAGTAGCATATATATTGCTAGTATCTAGGTGACATGAGGCTTGTTGAAGTACTATTTTTAAGGGACAAGACAACTACATTTCAACTGCATTTGGTTAACAATGAGGTAGATCTGCAACTGCCTTAATACTTACATTCTAATTTTCTTTCAGATAAAGATTTAATATTACCTAACTGATAATAAGTTTTAGAGTATATTATTTGTTACTATGCTTAATTTTTCATTATTTCTGCTGTACAGTATGGTAGAATTTTTTTTATGTCCCCATAAAATCTATTTTTATTTGCTTTTTTTTTAAGGAGGAAGAAATTGTTGATTGGTGGAGCAAATTTTATGCTTCAATAGGAGAATATGAAAAATGTGGACAGTACGTTAAAAAAGGATACGACACTTTAAAGGTACTGTTCATGATAAAATAAGTTAACATATTTCAGAGTTTATAGGCCCAAGACCTGTTCAAAACTGTCCCTTTTTTATTTTTGAATACTCTTCAAAATTTAACTATACATGATTTTCCATAAAGGTTCTTTATGGAAATAATATATGGAAATAATTCATATGATTAAATGAAGGTTTTAAGAAGTATCTCAGCTTCTCTTCTACTTAACTACACTTAGTAAGAGATGTATTAATAGTTTAATCTCACCTTCAGTCAAAGGGAATTTTACTCTTGACTTCTTTGGGTGCCAGGCAGATCCTAAGTAAACATACACATTAAGAAAGTATGAGCACAGAGAATCAGTACTTTTACTGTTGGCTAAAATTTGAAGTGAGACTATTTTAATTTCTTCTCTAATACAAATAACAAAGAAAGTAAAGATAAGTTTATGACATGCTACTTACTCTGGTTTTAACCAAGCCTAAATGAAGCTTTATGTTCTCCAAAACATTGCATTTGCTCCCACTTTGATACAAAATTAGTTCCAAAAGCTTTGGTTACTTAAAATATTCCATCAAACATAAAATATTTTGCAGTACCACTGTGGTGGAACTGATATATATGATAATTGCTAAACTTTCCTTTTTTCTTTTTTTAAGGTGTATGACTGTGAACTGGAAAAAGTACCTGAATTCAATAACTTAACAGACTTCTGTGATACATTTAAACTGTACAGAGGGAAATCTGAGGAGAGTGATGATCCATCAGTGGTCGGGGAATTCAAGGTAAATTTCAAATGATGGGCAACAAACAAATGCTGGTTGCAGTCTTTTGTAAGTGGTTATTTAAGTAGGTCTACATTCAAGCATTTCAGCTTAAATATGGATGTGTGCATTAGTAGGGGCAACAGATACTCATAACCCAGATACTCATAACTCATACTCATAATAGATACTCATAACTACTTAGCTACAGGCCCACCTTTTTCAAGAAAGGTACAGCTACACATTGCTCCTGCTAGATGTGCTACGTGTTAATTGAAAAGAAATATAATTTCTGCTAATATAACCTTCCCTGGTAACCACGGGACAGAACCTTCCCAGATAACCTCTCAAACAGGACTCAAATTCCAAAAAGCCCATTTTTAGAATGATTTTGGTAAAGGAATTTTGTACTATTTCTGTGCTTCTGTGACTTTTATAGATTAAAATGATACTAATGTAGATAAAACCAACAAACCAACCAAAAATCCTCCAAACCTTGAATGATGTTTTGGAGAGAGAAACAAATACAAAGTATTTGTTACACATTCTTAGCTGGAGCAAAATGAAGTAATTGTGTTGACATCAAAACAGCTGAACCGAGTTAAACTGTCAAACCTTGTCTTTTTAGTCTTACCATCCAAAACCCACTAAAATAAAAGACTTGTAAGTCACTGTGGCTCAGGCTATAATTTTGCTATTCCTATATAAAACAGAATGCATATGTGTAGGATAAATAAGAAAAAACAAGCTTAGCAGAGTGACTTTTCTACCTTTATCTTGACCAAGTCTTTATTTATACCATTGTTAGGGATCATTTAAGATCTACGCGTTGCCGGACGATCCCGCAATTCCAGCTCCCCCCCGGCAGTTCCGGGAGCTGCCCGACAGCGGCCCCCAGGAGTGCATCGTCAGGATCTACATCATCCGAGCCCTGCAGCTCCAGCCCCAGGACAACAACGGCCTGGTGAGCTCTTTGCTTTTGTCTGGCAGCTGGCTGCTCTCCTAGACTTTCAATAAAGTTAGTCTTGATAACTATCTCTTAACAATATTATTTTTTTTTTTTTTCTCTCTCATTTTTAAATAGTGTGATCCTTATATAAAAATATCTCTAAGTAAAAAAGTAATTGAAGACAGAGATCATTATGTGCCTAATACCCTCAACCCAATCTTTGGCAGGTAATATACTTTTTTGTATTTTCCATTTACCGTATTTTAGAATGTTTTCCTATTTTTTTAAGGTAAACCATTACTTTAAATATTCAGTGCTCTATTCATAGTTATATACTGGCAGTTAATTGTGAGTAAAATTGCATAAGATGTTTTCCTTTGGAATCATTGGAAAACACAAATCCATAGATCTTTTTGGTCATGTGGGTAAATTGCACCAAGTACAGCAATGTATATATCTTTAAGCCACCCTGTGATAGGTATAAGAATAAAAAAATATGCTTAGGGAATATGGAAAAGGTTTTAACTCCGAAGACTAGATGGATCTCAGAACTAATCAGCTTAGCATGCATTCCCAGTACACTGGTCTTCCCATCAAAGGTTAATGACACCATTGAAATATATGACTAAAAAATAGTCGTTAGGAATGAAAAGTTACATCATCTGCATAATTACTATGAAATTCTGGGTCTGGTGTATAGTTGTAGGAGGATTTTGATAACTTAGAAGGTTCAGAGAGGAGGACTAGAAGGATTATAAAGGGTTTGAAAAGCATAATTTGCAATGATGCGCTACAGGTTTTCAATTGTTCAAAGAAGTAGAACAGCAAAGATACTTGATTACAGACACAAAGTAATTTCCTTCCTCGGTCCCAATTCAAGATAATGCACAGAAAACATCTAAGTAATATCTTGTGCAGAAAGGAAGGAGGTAATATCCAGAGGGGTAGAAAGGAAATTATTTTTAAGTGCAAATAGAAATTGGAGCATGAAAGATAACTGCTGCTAGATTTATCAGCACTGGAAGCATCCTTGTAAAACCTTCTAAAGGCTATTGCTCAAAAATAAACTAGTAATTGCTTTTTTCAATTTGTATTTTTTAAGTTCAAAAACAAGAAGCGTTTCTCAAAAGAGCCTAAACAGGGAATTTTTATGTTTAGAATGTATGAACTCAGCTGCTTCTTGCCTCAAGAAAAGGATCTGAAAATTTCAGTCTATGATTATGATGCATTGACTCGTGATGAAAAAGTGGGTGAAACCATAATTGATCTGGAAAACAGATTCCTTTCTCGTTATGGATCTCACTGTGGCATCCCCCAGCAGTACTGGATGTAAGTAATTTTGTCTGTTGAAAATTTTAATCTGTAAGGCCTAGTACCCAATCTCTTAAAAAACCTTAATTCTATGGTTAAAAAACAATGCTGTGGCTTCTCAAGGGTATTTGTTGTGCTTGTTCTATCATTAAACTCCAGGTGAAGCTAAAAGTCTTCAGAACAGCCTTCACTGAAAACCATGGCACATCAAATATTTTAATATTTTCTCAATACAGTAATGTATGATATTTCTGTCCAGAGAACTCACCCTAAACAGAACTTTCTGACATACTGTTGCAAGGAAATATGAAAGCATCTGTGAGTGTAAATTATTTTGATACATAAAGAAAAAAAACACTCAGTCTTGGAAGGTAATTGAGCTGACACAAAATTATGTCACTGTATCAAACTCCAGAGCCCTCAATCTAGGCAGCTACAGTGCTGCTCTTTCTGAGCTAGTTTATTAAATATGTTTTACATGATGTGTAAATGCCCTGAAAGGTGAATAATTTTAGGATTTTTCTTTTGCTTTCATAAAAGTTCAGGTGTGAATACCTGGCGTGATCAACTAAAACCCACCCAGTTACTGCAAAATGTAGCCAGGTTTAAAGGCTATGCTCCTCCTGTCCTCTCTGAGAATGGCAGAAAGATTAACTATGGGGGCCAAGACTATACTTTGGAGGAAGCTGGTGAGTAGGTTCACTTATTTTATATGTATGTATTAAATTTACATTGATAAAACATAAAACTTTCCAGTTATTCATGGAATACTAGAAAAATATCTTTGATTTTTCTCCCAGTTGAACACACTTTCATGCTCAGTTTTAAACATCTGGTTTTATTTATTTAAGTTCAAATGCAAACTCTAGTTCACAAGCCCCCTTTTTTTTCAATTTTTTTTATTTCAGAAGCTAACAAAATCTTGCATCAGCATCTTGGTCCAGCTGAAGAGCGGTTAGCCCTTCATATCCTCAGAACCCAGGGTTTGGTACCTGAACATGTGGAAACAAGAACCTTACATAGCACTTTCCAGCCCAACATCTCCCAGGTACTGTGAACTGGCTTGGTTATGATTTCTCAAAAGCAGAAATGGAGCATTCCAGAATTTATGTCATGTTGCTAGTGGTGTGGTATCTCTCAGGGAGAAGAGGGCTACAAATCATTATTGCTTGGCTTAAAATGTAAAGCAGGTTAGTCTAGAAACATAAAACACAGCTTTTTAAAGAAAATTTCTGTAGAAACCAGAAAGCTTACCTGAAAAATTAAGGGGTTACAAACCTGTATGCAACAAACAATCCATCTTTTTCACTGATATAGGGGAAGCTGCAGATGTGGGTGGATGTTTTCCCCAAGAGCTTAGGACCACCAGGCCCTCCGTTCAACATCACTCCCCGCAAAGCCAAGAAGTGAGTATCCCCACATACTGCATTCCCTCTGGCAGCCTTGACAGAGCAATCCACATCTCTTGCCCCAAAAATCTCTCTTTTAGGTACATCTTGCGTGTGATCATCTGGAACACCAAAGATGTCCTTCTGGATGAAAAGAGCATCACAGGAGAAGAAATGAGTGACATCTATGTGAAGGGGTAAGAGCATTCTCTTCTGTAACACTTAAAATGAATAACATTCAGAATGTCCTGGGAATACCTTGACCATGGGTTTCAAATATTATTTGGTTCAGCCAAGTCAAATGCTAACCTCAGAGAAGTACAGAAGTTTCATGAGATAAAGCATGACCAGTTAATGTGTGGTGAAAGATCTCAGAATTTCATCTCTTGAGACAGACAACAACTGAGAAGGCAAAGAGTTAGCTCTGGTGCTGCATAACTTAGATCTTAATTTTTACATTCCCTAGTCTTAATATAAGAAAAGCAATAGAAAACAGAGAAATAATACTACCGGGCCGATCTAATTTCTCACTAAAAAACAACTCAGCAACTCACTGCTGATACAGCACTGGTCTTAGATCAGAAATTCAGTTCAGATGTTCCTATTTACAGTGCCAAATTGGAACCAAACTGCAAAGGGGCATGAAAAACTCCCCAGCCCTCTGTGAGCAATTCTTACAGCTTGTCTGCAGCCCCTTAATGACACAGTTCCAGTACAAACAGATACCAGTGTTGTCTTACTGCAAACACTAGACACATCTCTCCATATTTTCAGATGGATGCCTGGTAATGAAGAAAATAAGCAGAAAACTGATGTCCACTACCGGTCATTAGATGGCGAAGGGAACTTTAACTGGAGATTTGTTTTTCCTTTTGACTATCTCCCAGCAGAGCAACTCTGTTTAGTTTCCAAAAAGGTAAGTATTCCTAAAGATTTCAATGCTTAAATACAAATTCTAGTGAACCTGGTAATTTGTACCTACATATTGAAAGAGACAAATTGGCTCAGTTCCATATACTTTCTCACACTGCTGTTGTGAACAGATTCATTTTGCCTTTGGGCCAGGAACAACACACTGGCAACAATAGCAGTCTGCTTTTAGCAGGGCAAGATTAATACTTCCACCAACCCCAGAATTCACAAGTACTAGCAGACCCCAGCTTTGAATTTCTGTAAGTAATTTTTAAAGGTGCATGGTATTTGTGTTTTTAAATTTTAGGAACATTTTTGGAGTCTTGACAAGACAGAATTCAGAATCCCACCCAAACTGATCATTCAAATATGGGATAATGACAAGTTCTCTTTGGATGACTATCTGGGTAAGATTTTGAATGAAAATTTTTACTATTGTCTCGAAGCAGGATATCAAAGGGAACAATCTGAAATTATCACATAAGGATTGCATTTACTGTGAGACACTGAGCATGGAAATATACTCCAGCTTTCCTTCTCAGTACAGGCTTACTGAATGAATGAGTAAGTATTCACTCAGTAAAGGCCTACTGACAGGTAAACCACAATACTTTTCAGTCAGGTAAATCCTATCACAAGGCACATGAAATGATAATGTGCATGAAATTTTACTTTGCTTCTTTCTTTAAGTAATATTACTTAAACAAGGGCACTTCAATTCTAAATAAGAGTATTGACAATAGCATGTAATTTAGGTTTAAGCAATCTACTTCACTCTGTTTTTAATCCCTACTGTTCCTAGAGATACTGCTCTGCATGGGATTCTCTGCCCTGTATTCAGACTGCTCCAAAGTCTTTACAGTCTTTAGCTTACATACAAACTATATAGGCCTCAAAATCTGAAAACAAGTAGTTGATTTATAACCATCATTAAAGTTTGCTAAATTATGCATTAAACTGTCAGAAATTACTTATTACATTGCTGTATTTGGGTATCTTCTGTTTAGATGTATGTGGAAAAAAATCCCTCTATTAAAAAATCAAATGATCATTAAAGAAGGGGGAGTCCACCTTGCTAAATAAAATTAATCAACACCAGCAAGCGGGACTTAAACACTTCCCTGCCTCACAACATCTTTAGACAAAAAAGAATATAATGTGTCTGTTGATTGCCTTTCCTGTAGTTCCTGTATGTATATGTCTAGAGATAGCAAGGGTTGAGCTGCTGTGCTGTGTGGTTGGTTGTGTTATGCAGTGTTTGTTTTTGTGTCTGCCTCCTAGGCTTTGTGGAACTTGATTTACATAAAACAATCATTCCAGCAAAAGTTTCTGAGAAGTGTAACCTAGACATGATTCCAGAATACAAGGCAGACAGTTCTCAGAAGGCTCCCAAGACTGCCTCTCTCTTTGAGCAGAAATCCATGAAAGGATGGTGGCCGTGTTACGTTGAAAAGGATGGCTCCCGTATTTTAGCGGTAAGGTTATTACTTCTTTTTAAAGTACTTCAGACGTGCTCACCTTACTTTTCAAATTACAAAGAAAGACTGTAAAGAGTCCTCCACTTAGCTGTTGGCTGTCAGTGGATAGACAGAGGAGAGGTAAATAGGACATTCCACACACAAGTTCAGGAATTTGGTCCAGGAACAATTTTTTAGTTCAAAATGTGAGTGTAATACTTCTTTTATGTACTTTGTTGCTAACTTTGTTTAACTTGAAAGACTGTGGTGCCAGGTTGAGTCATGCTATCTTGCCAAAGCAGCTGATGAAGTCCTGTGAATGAATGCATAGCCTCAGGCTGTGCCAGGGGAGATTTGGCTTGGACATCAAGAAAAATTTCTTCACAGAAAGGACTGTTAAGCATTGTAATGGCTGTACAGGGAGGTGGTGGAGTCACCATCTCTGGAGGTGTTCAGGAAAGGACTGGACCTGCCACTTAGTGCCATGGCCTAGTTGACAAGGTGGACTTGGTGGTCTTAGAAGTCTTTTCCAACCTAAATGATTGTGTGATTCTTTAATTTATCACATTATTGCTCAGAAGAACATCAGAGACATCCCAAATGCATTAAAGACTAAAGGAAAGTGTTTAAATTCAAAGGATTTTTGTACACATCAAATAAATTCTCTGTACTGAGAATCCAGAGCAGCTTTGTGATTATGTATGCAATCAGAAGACCCAACACATTCTAACTTGTTTTACAGAGAATATAAATGTATATTTATCATTTGCAGGATATTAAGCCTTTCAAAGGTGTCTTCGTCTTCTTTCTAATGTTTTTGCTTTAAAACTTTATTACTGGAATTTAATAAATGAGGAAGAATATCCAGAAACATTTACAAGCCACAGCAATATGAAAAAATAGATGCATGGTCATTTGAAAAATATGCAGTCCTTGGGTTGCTCTTGAAAGAAGATAAGAACTGCATTTGTTTTGCCTGATTGAAAAAAAAATTATAGCTTAGAACTACAGAGGAATTAGCAGAACAATATTATGTCCAGTGATTTGTTTTTTCCTATGTGTCTTTTTCTGATACTGTGTTGTGACACTGTCATAGTACAGAAATCAGTATATTTTGAGCAGAAAATCAGAAACACATATGTACACCATGAGCTGATCCCAGCTATTCTGTATAACTACCAAGCAAGTCCTATTAGTGGAATTTCAATAAGATGCTTGTCTTGTGCCACTTTTTTCTGAAGGGTAAAGTTGAAATGACATTGGAAGTTGTCAATGAAAAAGAAGCTGAGGAAAGGCCAGCTGGTAAAGGAAGAGATGAACCCAACATGAATCCCAAACTAGATCTACCAAAGTAAGATATTTCTATCCTACTAGCTTTAGAAATACCCAATATCTAGCTACTCTGATGCACGCATTAATATTTTAGTCATCAGTTATCCTTTGCAAAACTCCATTTATAAAAGCCAATCTTGTTTCCTCCTTCAAGCATTGGAATAAAATGCAAGGTGGGTTCAGTACTAATGGCACATGTTTACTGCAGCTGCTACCTTGCATTTCAAAACTGTGTTTTCTTCAGACCAGCATGTTTAAGTGTTATAATCTCATGCTTAAGTATTCCCTGGTCTTAGAGTATAAATAATACTTACTTCTTTCAAAATGCAGCCGGCCAGATACTTCCTTCCTTTGGTTTACAAATCCCTGCAAGACCATGAGATTCATTGTGTGGCGCAGGTTTAAATGGCTCTTCATAGCCCTTATCATCTTGCTGATCCTCCTCCTGTTTGCTGCAGTGTTCCTCTATTCCCTGCCGGTAAGAATTTCTGAATGTTACTGTTCCTCAGCTGGGGGATGAGCTTAGACAGGAGTCATCAACAGAATACATTCCTGACTCAGACAAGAGTCTATCACCTCTGTCTTGGCAGGAGATAGGGATTATATCCTTAGAGCTATAAAATAATTCAACTGACTTTGATGGAGAAACAATTAAAATTTAGGTTAAAACTAACCTATTAATTAAAGATGGACCAAGTAATTACTTTAGAAGAGTTAATAACCTACACAATTAAAATAGCTAATAGTTGGCCCCGAGTCTACATTAGTCTGAAAAAATTACTTATTTTAATGTATTTTAACTGAAATTACTGTGCTCTAATTACATATTGATCCATTTTAATATTTAAAATGTCTTTTACAAAACTCCACTGAAGGATTTTGTGTTCATCTTTTTTACCTCTCTTGTTTCCTTCCTTCTCCCCCAACAGAATTATTTGTCAATGAAGATTGTGAAACCAACGTCATGAAGATTTTTTACCTCATCTTTTTAAACAATGCTGAAATTTCACCCTAGGCTGTGGACCAAAATCAGCAAGGCTCTCCACCTTTTGTATCTCCTTGTATTTAGAACAGTAAAATGATAATTAAGACTTTCAGTAAGATTATCCCAGCTTCAAGAGGTCATGGAAGATGTTTTTTAAAAACAAGGAATAACCCACAACATATTTTATTTTTTTTTACTGCAGTGGTATCTATGCATGGTAAAGTTCTGACTGCTTTTAAAGTGGATTTTTCATAAAAATCACTCTGAGAAGCTGTCTGCTATTGCCATCTCTGGTTTTTAACAGATACTCCTTTTGAGAACCCTTTTTTTGGGCACACTTTGAAACTCTGCATTTTAAATTAAAGGAAATCAATCACTACTAACAATTATGTCTACCAAAGAAACATCACAGTGCAATCAAAAGGTTATACATTGTTTCTAGTTCCAAAGTTTTCATCATCATGCTGCTTAAAATTCTTATTTGCCATGCTGTAGACTTGACAACACTATACATGTATCCTGACAAGTTTATAAACATAGAAATGAATTATACATTGTATTAGTATATTTGTACATTGGTATAATGACAAATTTTTAAATAAACTTATCCACAAGTAAAATGCAAGTTTCAAATTTTCTTCAACTATTACAAAAATAGAGTGTATTAGGACTTATGTAATGTCTATCAGAGAATATAATGTCACAGACCTGGAATTCAAGGTATTTTACTATTATCAGTACAGTGAAGAATAAGGAAATACTTCTGCACAAAGTCTCATTAAGTTATTCATTAATTAGGAAACAAATAAAGAAATATGTTGATTAGTTTCAGTATACTCCTTGTATTTAGAGATGATCATGAATCAAAACACAGGAGGATACATGACCTGGAATCAACCCTGGTTTGAAATCTGATCTGCACGTGGGAAGTATCTAATTTTGCATCAGTCTCCTTTCCCAAGGCAGAGTAAAATATAACTGGCACTAAAAATCAGGTTATAGTCTGTGATTCTATCTGACTTTGATGGAGGAGTGACACAGAAGCACCTCTGAACATCCCCTGGTCCTTGAAATAAAGGAAATCTGCAGCAGAACCTGAAATCAGCATTTGGTGTGATTGTCACAATTTTCATAGGATGAAGGCTTCAGCTGTTTTTAGAAAGATGTCAAAAAACCCTACGAAAATTAATTAGTCTTTAAAAACTTCTGTCATTGTATTTAGTGATATACTAAACACTTTCTTATAACACAGTACTGTAAAATAGTAAGCATGTACTTGTCCGGCAAAATAAGTAATCTTATTTGGGTGGAGGAATTGGGCTAAAGGTGTAACGTTAAATAGCTTCCATCATGTGAAGTCCCAGTGGCTAGAGTGGAGCAAGCGGCAGTCACCCTGTCGAAAACATAACACCACCCTTAGTTTTTTGTTGTCAAGAAACTCTCAAGCATCTTGACCCTTGAATGAGAGCTTAGAGCTGGAACTAATCACTATCCAGATGGATTGTCCTCCACTAGTGATGAAATAGCACTCCAGAAATAACCAGCAATTTGCATGAGCAAATGTTTGATCATCCACTATTAAAATCTGTCTCAATCAGTGCCATAAATCTGACAAACGGTAAAAATCACAGCAAACTTATTTTCATGCAAGACAAGAAAGTGTGTTGCTTCTAAGGGTTGTAATTAGAAAGCATTTAACTTCAAAGAGCGTGGAGCAGAGATCCAAGCAAGCCTGTTCACAGAGCATTTGAAGAGTGGCAGGTACTGCCCTTCTGTGTGGAGTTCACCCTCTTCCAGATGCCGTTTTGTTCAAGCATGCATAGGCTTGATCGTTTCACTTCAATTAGGCAGTGCTATTAAAAACATAACTGAAAAGTCTGAGACGCCATTCCATCTGCCAGCCTACCCCAGTAACAAACAAAAGACAGCACATCTTCAAGAAAGAAAAGTTGATCAATTATATTTGCATACAGTGCTAGTCAAATCTGTAATCCCTGGTGCAGCTGCTGTGCATGACTCCAACATGCAACAGTTTTTTGTGTAGCTGGAAAAGTTACCAAAGATTTAGCCCTGTGTCGGGAACAACATGGTGCTGCTCTCACTGCACAGGTGACTGGGATGTTCACTTTGGCCACTCCAGCTCTGAACCACTCCAGTTACCAGGAGCTGAGGCAAATGGCCTGCGAGGCCACAGAAAGGAGGGCAGAATGTGGATGTGCCTGATACCACTCCTCCTTATCACAGGAAATTACTTAACCCTGAGAATTCCTCCTCCTATGAGTTCGTTTTGCCAGCCAGCTGGAGCAAAGGCTAAAGCGAAACTGAAAGCGCTTATAACAAAAAAATGGGTAACTAGCAGCAATATGTCAAAGTCCTCCTGCCTCTGCCATCACACAGGTTCAAACACCAGTGGCTGCACTCTTGGATGCACTCAGATATCCAAGCAGCATATGACCTCCTATCACTGCTTACTGTCGTCACTCCAAACCCTGACTACTGGCATGGGCTGTAAGGAAGTTAACTGCTACTGCAATTCAAGATAAAACAGTTGGAGAAATTTGCACCTATGCCAGCTCAGTGTAAGGAGGCAGTAAACTCAGCCACGCTTACAAGCTGTTCTTGCATTTCTTTGAACAGCCACAAGATGACATCCCAAGTCTCGTGTGTTCACAAAGGCCTTCCAGTACTTCTGTTTCATTCCTACCCTAAATACGTTTCACATATGGAGATGAACAAGATACATTTAATAGTCAAGGGAAAACAGTCCCATAAAGGCCATTGATTCTAAGTGTATTTGAGAAACATCCGTAAGCACCTTTGGGACCTATCTATTATATACAAAGTGACTCCGAGCCTGGTCCTTACACTGCTGTTGTATCCACTCCCTGCCCCTACATGCTTAAGAATCTATTTAGCGACTTGAAAGCAGTACTAAAGTGTGAAATGGCAGCATTCAGTGCTGTATCTTGTGTCAATGCTAGCTCAGCTAGTAGATACCTTGCAGCTCTTTACACAGTGCTTGCCATTGCTCAGAGCTGCCATGTCATGGATGCAGACAGGGACCTGAATTAGAAAGACAACACTCTAACGGAAAACTATCAACTTCTTTAAAAATTCATATTAAAAAAAACCCCCACCATATTTTATCTGTCGAATCTGACCATGCTCTGACCACAAAGTTATCCTTTGAAAAATTTATTTCCCTTGTAACCTTTACTGTGGCTAAGATATTGCATTCACTGACAAGTGCAAGATGAGGAACACTTGTAGGGGAAAAAACACTTTCCTGAAGCCTGCAAAAACTCTGAGTGCGTTGTAGGTGCTGATAAAAGACTCCGAGACAGTTCTGTTCCTTTCCCAGACCTACAAGGTGTCAGGACTTGCAGCAAAAAGCACCGGGGCATTGAGAACACTGCAGGAGGTACACAAACACCCGGAACGAGCACTGGCACTACCAGCCACCTCCCAGGGATCCTGGAGCGCCAGCACAGAAGGGAGTGGTGCTCACTGCGTTTAGGAGATCTACCCAGGAGTGGTCGGTGAGCGACGATGAGCCTCCAGCATGCCTTACACAATACCGGCTGCTGCAGGGTGCCAGCATCCTCTTGGGCTCTGCAGAGCAAACCATCCCCTCTCCATCATCCTCTCTGCAGCAGTGGCTGGGAAGTGACAGCAGCACAGGAACGGCCTGGCACACTCATCCACTCACTGGATTTGGGTTTAAACCTTTCAGGCAGAGAAGCGAGCTGAACCTTCCCGTGTAATTCTTGTCACTGTTAAGCAAATGCGATAAAACAAAAAAAGACACACTCGGCACCACCTTCTAGGAGAAATTGTGGGCAGTCTGTACCACAGACAGTTGTATGAGGGAACCTGTCAGCCCAGGTCTTTGGAGATACTGAAACTTTTGGTCATAATGCAGGTTCAGTGCCAAGCTGGTTAGCTGTAAAAACATACACATACTTCCAGAAAGGAAAAGATGCAGAACCAAGAGAGGCTGGAGAGTTTATATAAACCTGAAGTGCCGTTAGGCAGTAATGGAACAGTTACAGATTTGCACCTAAGCACCTGAACTCCCAGTAGTGCCTCTTCACACAGCTGTGTGTCTGTTGGGTCGTGTCACTGCTCTCTACAAAACAGCAGTTAGGAAAATTAATGGAGTTAGATGCATCATCAAACAGGAAACAATTAATAAACCCAGGCCATGTTAACAGTGTTCTATCGATCATATTCCTCTTGTCTTCAAACCCTGTATTTTATTTTGCTACAGGTCTCAAAAAAAGGCACATTATAAATGAATAAAGATTCAAATGTGGATAACGAAAAGAATCAAGAGCAAGCAAGTAGGATAAGGCTTCATGTACAAAAAAAGCTTGAGACATCAGCACTAGCCTGGAAAGTGGCAGAGCAACAAGGAAATAACCAGTGTCTAAAGTAGGCTACAGAGAGGTAGAGAACATAAATCAGATGCATTTCTTCAAGGACTAAAACATGCATGTGCACACTTGAAGATTTCTTCTCTCTCAAAACCTTCAAACTAAAACCAAAAGATTTAAAAAATTAAAGGAGACATTTTAGAGCAGATTTTAGGTGACTGTTGGAACATACTGGCAGAGCATATTATTTAGTTTAATAGGGACAGAGAAAGTCTGCAGTGCCTCCCTGCATTGATGTATTAGGACAACATTATGAAATAAACTAGCTCTGATACTTCAGTGCATCCCATCCTCACTGGAATCCCCAGAACAGTATTCCACTCTAAGATAGCTCTGTGCTTCTGACAGCTGCACTCACAGCTGTGAGAGATGTCCTTCCCTGTTGAATTCCCAAGTTTTCTAGCCTAACTGCATACTGCTTAGTATTCAGGTTATCAAATACCAGATCTAATGCAGATCAAATACCATGAAGAACTGATCATGGACCAGGTTGAGAGTCACTGTTCCAGTTGGGCTTCACAATGCACTGGCACTGGTGGCATGACTAACTTCAGGTATTTCTTGCCATTCACTACCATGCTCTTGACTAACAAAATCAAAACAAAAAGAAGCACTACCAACCTTCCTACACCCTGAGTTTTTGTTTAGTATGAGACAATCCTCTTATTTGCTTCCATCTATAGTATTATGGTGTGTTGAAAGAAATCATGGGTTATGGCCTTGAAAAGAATATCTTAAGCTGATGTAGTCATCAAACAAAATAATCTCAAACTGAGTCGTCAGCAAGTTCCTTTGCCACAAGACTCCACTTCAGGACTGCAGGCAAACTCAGGGAGACAGGAATATATCAGCAGCATAGGAGAGACCCTCAGAAGAATTTATTTGCTCACGGGAGGACAAATATAATAAAGAAAATAAAACGAAATAAAATGTAAAATTAAGGTAACAAAAAACTACTTAGCTACTGGCTAAGTATGTACCAAAAATGAAGATGGACATTGCAAAGAGGACAACTTACAGCTGAGATAAAGAATGCATAGGAAGGCCAAGACTTATTCTAAATGTAAAAAACAATGAAGGCTCCAGTTAGCAGCAAAACATTAGACATCACCTCTCTTGGAGAAGAGCACCAGGCTTCTACAGCAATCTACAGATTTCTTAGCACTCCTTTCCATGTTTTCAAGGGGACAAACCTTGCAGAAGTATTTTTATACGATTCTGCTCTGCTTTTACTCCCAGAAACATAAAGCCTTTGTTTTAACTGAGATAACTCGCTGGCTGAGAGTTGATAGCCCAGTTAATTAGCACCTTCACCCCATCCCGAACACCTCCTGTGCAGTCACCAGCAGCCTCAGCACCCCCAGGACCAGCCATCAGCTCCTGCCCAGGAGCCCTGACGCTCCCTGGCCTGGCAGGGGAGATCCATTTCAGTGGGCTGCTTTCAAAGCTGAAGTGTTCCTGTTTTGGAGTAGGAGGCAGTCAATTAAACTTTGGAAAATAATCCTGCCCACGTCAGAGCAGTCTAGCCCCAGATCTACACATTCTTCCACATAATCCATTTGCCCTCATGCAAAAACCTGTGTGCATTATATATTGAATAACTGCTACTATTAGGATATGAAGAAAGCTTAAAAAGGAAAAAAACAAACCCCAGAGACAATTGTTTATGCAAGAAAGACAGGAACTGGAACACCTGGCAAGATCTTCTTTCGGTGTAGCCATACAGAGACTTTGTTACAGAAGATTTATTCCAAGGTTTTTGTTATTTCTTGCCTTGAAATATCCTGAAACAAAATGGGATGGTCCCACTGTGCTGTGAGCTTAAACACACACACAAAATAGACAGGTAAAAGCACTGAAAGCAATCAGTTCTGAGAAAGGATTTACTTTTACTTCAGTTGCACAAGTATATGTGGGTGTGTTTTTAAATAGACATAAGATGTCTCCAGTCATCCTGCCCTGATCCATGCTGTGCCAACTTAAACCCTGCCAATGCATCTGAATAGTCAAACAAACGTCTGTCCCTCCCCAAACATCCACCATTCACATTTAATAAAACACATAACAATGGAGGGAAAATAGACCTGAAAAGAGCTTATTTCCAAATGCAAAGGTCTAACCTGAGGATAGCTATTTTCATGCAAATCTGAATTCTTCTTGCTCATATACATGAACCCAGAATTATCTGTTCAGTTAACATTCTTAGCTTCTCTTATGCAATTAAAGGGAGGAGAAAATTAAAGGAAAAGGGAATGGAAATCCCCCAAAGCAATGAAAGAGAACCTTAGCTCTGTTGCTCCCAACTAGCAAAAGACCCTGAAAACAAGCTCAGGGCAATAAGCAGGGGGAAAAAAATGGATTGAAACCCCAAATCTCTCTTGCTCGGCAAAAGCCAGGCCAGCCTGACACATCATGGGAGAGTCCTGCTGTCAGCACCAGGTTAGTGACTGATCTGCGCCTGGTCCCTTTTGGAGCATGGGGGAAATGCCTTCAATGCAGCCAGCCTCCAAATCAGTCTTACCTTTGCAAAGGTCAGGCAGTACAGCTGCTGATGCACCACTGAAACACCTTCCCACAGCAACTGTTCAGCATGTGGCCACCTGCTCCGTGAAGCTTCCACTCTATTATACACATCCACTGCAGCATGCCACTACTGGCTCAAAAGCTGAGTTTCCAGTTTGGAAACTGGAAATACCAAATTTCCCCTCTGTTTTGTTGGGGTTTTTTATTTTTTTCATCTGAATGCAACCTTTTTTTGTTTTGTTTTTTTTTAATCCTACGAAAATTTGCTGTGAAAGCAATTAAAAAGGGGTAAAGAAAAAAATCCATTGCCCATCCGTGAAAACACACACTTTTTGGGTTTGCCATGAACAGCAGTTCCAGTGAAAAGCAGAAGAAAGGTACCAGAATTGCCTGTGGAAAGAGCAGTGACATCTAAACAAGCTCAGGGCAATGCTGGAGCTGTGACAAGCTCTCAGAGGTACAGGCTGTAACAGACCCTGTATAATGAACAACACCTCAACTGAAATGTCAAGATCAATGAACTTCTGTTTTCTTTTTATGCATAACGAAGTTATTTAATTTTATCCCACTTGTGTTTCTTAGTTCCTTTAGGTAAGTACATGTCTCTGCAGATATATGTCTGACAAAGGTGACAATTTTTAACTGATTTTAAAACAAAATTGAGAATTTCAAACAAAACTCATTTCTAAACTCATTTGTCTTATCTCTTAACTCAGAACTACCCCATTAAAATCAATTATTTGACATAGGACAGAATCACTAAGCAGCTGAAGGAAGGACGTGTGGTTTAAAGAGGACTTGAGGGAAAGGAAGAATTTGACTAACAAGCATTTGTAAGAACATTTATGTGTCCTTATGCTACCAGAGGAAAAAAAATTAAGCTAGCATTTGTAAAAAGCATTAATAATTTCCTCCTTTTTTCCCCCCGTTTATTTCACAAAACAAAATTTCTGACTACACATAAAGCTAGGCCAGAAAAGGTCTAAGGAGGACATCATTGCTCCTCAGGATATTAAGGGAAGGCAGAGTCAGGGTAAGAGGAGTTACCAGGTCCCCCAGTGTGCTGTTTAAACACCAGAGTAGAAGAATGACCTGACCAAGTCCCCTCATGACCAGGCTTGTCTCAGCAGACTCAGATCCCAGGCAGCTCTCTTAATCTACAGAGCCTCCACTTCCCTCTGAACAACAATTCTCTTGTATTAAATGCAGAGAATAGAAGTGATAGCATGATGTATACCTGCTGAGACCAAAGAGCTGTGTGGCTAAATTTAATCAACATTTCCTCCAAAAGTGCCAAACAATCTTGTGCTTTCATTGTGTAAACCATCTACAGAAAGCAGTGCTACACCAGGTAAGGAATTTCTTAAACATGTTTCAAAGTTATTAGTAGATGTTACCTTTACTGTGCTGCCTGACCTTTATAACAAGCAAGATTACTTCAAACTCTCTTTGCTTCAGTTCACTTCTCTTCAGAAATCCTTCCTTCATTTCCTTGTTCTCTGACATGAAGACTGGAAGGGTCACCCTCATAGTAAAGGACAGCATATGCCTAATCCACCATTCCTGTGTAATATCTTTCAGAAGTTATAAACACCTGAATTGTGACTTTACTCAAATTTTTCAGGAAATAATTTTGTCCAACACAACCCAAAGCCAGTGAAATTTTAGGAGACCTTCTTTTACAATGAATTATCTTACCTTTTGAAAAATAGCAACAGAAGAGCTAAACCATGTTTATTAGTTCTCCTAGTTAGGCATCTGTTGAGTTTGGAAACAGACTTTTATCAGTTCAGAATTCTGCCTGTGAAAGGCCTGAAGGGACTCTCAGGATCCTTTTGGTTTTGTCCTGAGCTCAAACCCACAGGGAAACTGTCCTGATACCAAACTGATATTCAAGTATTTTAACTTTTTATCCCCAGGGCTCCATCTGCAAGCCCAGTTCCTTTGGTCTGGAAGAATGGACCACTGGACATATTATTATCGGTCGGGCGTTCTCTTATCACTCAGCCACCCCAAGATAAAAGCCTTAAAAATGTAATCAGCATCCTTGTTTGAGCCCAGCCTGCATGCACTAAGAAGGGTCTGAACTCTAATTAGTGCCAAAAGCAGTTTTATACTGTCAAGTACTCATGGCACATAAGCAAGTGCTCATCTCTGAAGATGGAACATTCAGACTGGATTCATCACCTCCTACCTCTCTTCAGTAAAATTAGTCTGCAGCCTCACCCCGAGCATGTCAGGCACAGCTCGTGATGCCTCACTAGGCATCCTGGGAAACTCTCACCAGCCTATGACAAGCAAAGGCTCATCTGCTAATTTTGTTCCTTCTACACAAACATTATCTATGATTTCTGTTCCACAGGATCCACCCTGCACTCTCTGGATTTTAGAAAGCTAACAGTCATTCCATTTTGCTGTGAAAGGAAAGTATCATCATTAGACTGTGCTAAGTAAGTGCTCTGCTAACGGGTAACCACAGGCCTGATCTCACTGCCAGTGGAAATGGGTAAGACCCTCCTAGACAGCAGCAATAAATAGTTTGATACATGTATTTAAAAACAGTATTCCAGACACTAAGAGGGCTGTTTGTCAAATTAAATATATTATGCTTTAAAATTCCATTGTATGTATTTAAAGGGAAAGAAATTTCACTGCAGCAAAGAAATAAAATTTCACTGCAGCAAAATAACTAAAATGTTTCTAAAATTACTAAAATAACTCATCCCCAGTTCTTTTAGAAACTGCAAACAAGTAATTAGCCCTTGTGAACTCCAGAGTCTGTAGCCTGTAGCTAATGTGATGTTACTAATGCATTTATAAACATCAGGCTCCAAAGCCAACACTGAGATATTCCATCATAATTTAGATCTCTCATTAACTTCACCACCCTGACCAACATGCTGTCACTGGCAGAGTGTTTGACAGTTTACATTACCTGCAGACATGAGTTCATGTCAATTCAATTAAGAAAGATTAATTCCAGAACTGACAATGCATAAATATTTTTAAATTACACCTGGCCTTGTTGGCACTGCTTATTCCAAGACTGACTTTAGAAGAGAGAACATGTCTTTAGCCTCCTGGGCAGAAAGGAAAACTCGAAGGAAGGTGAAAGGAAGAATTTATTATGAATTCAGTATTCCATCATACTGTCCAATCTATCTTTCATGATTCCCCCTCCCTCCCCCTCCCCTCCACCAATTAAACAAGCTTATCTCTCACTGTCTGTTATGGAATGAAAGGAAACAGGAAAGATTCGATGCAAACAGGCACTGCCAGAAAATTGTCAGCGACATCTTTATGATGATCATTTGCTGACTGGTTTAGTCTACATTAGTTTACACTAATTTGTGTACATCACTGCTTTGGAAGGCATTCAGATACCATGGTGATAGACACCATATGAGAATGTAGATAGATAATATTTGACATTTATCTTCATGAACAAAGATGTGGGTAACTCCCCACTGATTGCACTTCTGATGAGTGAAGATAAATGTCACATCAGACTAAGCCATCCAGCATTCTAGTGAAACACTCTTTCTCTTGGCTCTGATGTGTAAAAATATCCAGCTTCAGTGCATGTGAACAGGTTTAATTAGGTGAGCAGCAAGCACACAGTGATAAAATGATTTGCTCACCATTATCAAGCTGGTCACGATCCCAAGTAGCCAAACTTATTAAATTCTGGTCCAAGGTTTAATCTACTAGAAGAAGCTTTCTCTGAGATTTTATTGTAACAATTGAACGGCCATTGCCTGAAAAGTGCATTTTAAGAAGAAAAACTCCTGCTCTAGTCAAATCTGTGCCATACTCAAATAAACAAACCATAAACAACTGAGCAGTCCCTCATGAACATCACCACGATGCTGCTTTAGGGACCAGAGCTTTGTCTTCGTACTAAATTATGCTGAACTATGCAGATCCACCAACTCCACTGCCATTAACATTGGCTGATGCTAAACAAGGCAGACGTCCTTAGAGCAACAGGAGTGGGAATCTCCACTAAAACATAAACTGGGAGCACAATGGGGAGCATTCAGACAGCAATGGGAAAAGCAGGGAGAGGTAACACACTTTTACTATTTATAACCTGGTAGCTCATCCCATGAACTATTTTTTCTGTCCTACTGAGTGAGCTTGGGTTAAATTAGGGTTAAATGAGAGGGAAGTAGTAATGGAATCCAGAGCTACCTGACATAAGCATTCAAGATTTTAATGCATTGATGTGACTTTTCTAATTTTTCTGCACCCACAAATTGAAAAGCTTGCAAGGTACCTTAAACTCATCAAATTCAAGGATTTCTATACAGCTGGGTATTTCTATCCAGCAACTTTTATAAAGTAGTATTAAAAAGAGAAAAATACAGCAGAAGAAACAAATCCAGAAAGTAATAATGTTTTCAAATCCCTTCTAAGGTACAGGTTTGATTAGATATTAAAAGACTGAACCAAGCGTGTAAAAGTGGTGCTCTCATGTTTTGTTTTGTTTGGGGATTTTTTAGTATTTTTAGGGGTTTTTAGTATTGTGTTTAATTTTGAAATCCTGGATTGCATTTCAAGAGTATTAATTGTTCAACACTTCTGTTATCATAAGCTATAAAAACAACAGACTTTCAGATTCTGTCAACATCTTATGGGAGAACTCTAAGTTTTAGTTAGAATTTTAATTTTTTCAAAGGCTGATGATTTTTAGAATGTGCCAGGAAAAACAACTTGTTTCAGAGGCTAGACCTTTTTAAAATCCCTTCAAAATTAAGAAAGAGAAATGCCAAAACCCAAACAAATAAAAAAATCTCAAAGTCTTTTTATGTATTCAACTTCACCCCCACCTCCCCAAAACCTAACACAACTGGGGAGGTGGGGGGGGGAAGAGCAGTTCATCTCTTTGTATGAACCAGAGATGCTTCACAATGTCTGGTAAACAACATATATATATATATATATATACACATCTTACAGTTCTCACTTTTCCAATCAGGCTTTACTATCACCTACTACATCTGACCTGGTCACTGCACACATCAAAGCTTTTTCACCAGACTCTGTTATCCTTTCTGACAAAGGCACTCACCTGTGGGTTGGCTTCCTGTTTGTGAGGAACATAGATTTGGCCTTTTGAGCACTAAAATTCATTAATCTTAGCAAAGCAGAGAGAGCTACAGCTGAATACAATTACTTTAGAGGTCTTTAATTTGAGCAAGATTGAAGTAATTTGTATTCTTAATTCCAGAAATGCACTAAAGAAACCTGGACTTACTGAAATTCTGTGAAAATAAATTTGAAAGCAAAACCACCCAAGCTAATAGGAAGTGCCAAGTCATTGGGAATATGTAGCTGTATTAGGGAAGAAAAACAGAATTAAAACCACCATTGTGATCCTAGGAAATACTGTCTTTCCATGGAAGTAGCATTTCTTTGTGGAGTGGGAAAAGACAGTCATAAGCTGCACTGAAGCCATCGAGGGCAATGTTTCAGCTGCATGGAAGTTATTAGCCAAGGAGTCACAATCCAGAAAAACAAGAGACAATTTCTGCGAGAATTTTTGGTTCAGACACAGACGAATTTGTATTCTTTCATCTAATCTCCTAGGATAACACAACATTTACTTCAAAATCAGCACTAAATTAAGTTGAATTTCAAATCTCTCTAAATAACCAATTTGTAAACTAACTGTTTTACTAAACTAACTGCTATTGTCTCCAATATCAGCTTTGGAGAGGATGGGTTTCAGATTGAATAAAATTTTGATGATATGCTGAATAAATCTTTTGCCTTTTTTTTTTTAATTTTAACTACAGCATCTTATTTTTCTTTCTGTCTCTTTTTTTTTTTTTTTTTTATGTCACCTTTTTTTTTTAAACAAACCACCTCCAGTGGAAGGACAACAACCTTGGGAGCCAATGTACAAACTGTTGAGGCTACTTTTAGGGGAAAGTGAGAAGAACTATTAAAATAACACTTTAAAAAAAAAAATTGAGAAGACATTCTCTATTCTCACTCTTTTTTCCTTTCTAACACAGCCGTTTTTAGACAGCTGACTTGCTCAGCTATGCTGTCTTTCCCTGGAATATTGCCTTTACTGGAGCAGAGCCAACATCATCACTTGATGTCTCAAAGTGAGGGGTGCTTACACTTGATTTCTGTCAAGGATCAACAACAAGGCAAAACTTGCACCTTTATGGAGTTGAAAACCTGCTGTTCTGAGCTTTGGGCCAGAAGTCTTGACTCATACCAAATTTTTCTTACTGCTAGTAAAGTAGGATGCCTGATAAATCTCTTCTTTGATTCAAAATCTTAGGAAGTGGGGTTTTTTAAGGACTTCTGAGTTCTAAGCCCTTTTGCATGTAATTTCCATTTACATTGCTCCTTCCACTGCACAGTCTGTCCAGGTCACTGTTACTGTTCTTGCAGCCAAGTGAAAGAGGTTCCAGGCTGCAATTCCCTGGGACAAGCAAGCACAGAGTATTCACAGAAGGAATAAGGACAGCAGGATTTTCATTCTCACTTTAGGCTTATCTTTCATGATCACAGCAGAGATACCCAGTGATCATAGCAAGATCACCAGCAGGCTAATCAGCATTTTCAGAAGGAGCCTATGGGCTGGGAATTGGTTCCTCCAAAGGCCTGTGACAAGCAGTTTGAAGCAGAATGCAGACTAATTTTGTTTTACAGCTGAAAGAAATGTAGATATACTAGTGCAAAAAGCAGAAGAAAGCCCAAACGAAGTGGGAAAACTTGCAAAAGTTGCATTATAGCTTAAGAGTTACACAAGAAATAACAAAGCATGTGTGAGCAGTTAAATCCCAGTAACAACGGGAAGCAACTAGAAAATAAGAGTAGCTTCAGAAAACAGCAGAATGGGCAAAACAAAAGAGTTTTTTTAAAAAGGGAAAAATGTTCTCCCTCCCACTTGCTTAACTTTAAGATCTTTAGGCACAGTGCTACCACCTTATGTGCTTTAAACACCCATACTATAGCCCAAACTTCTGGACACTACAGAAATAAACACTTCATGAGAACCCCAGTGTAGCATGTGGCAGATGGTGCAGTACCAGAACAAAGAAGGCACTGAAAGGCCAATGCACTTAAGGTGTCCCAGAGTTTGGTTTCGGTTATGGAGGAGTGGGTTTGTTCTGACAGAAAAGAACATAACCTACTGCATGAGCAGCCTCTGCATCAGACAACAGAAGACCTCTCTCTGAGCTGCCCAGATCCCTCTGTGTTTTCCTGAGTCAATCCAATACAACCACAGGGAAATCTAAGTTCCCTAAAAAGAGGCCATGAATGACACCAAGCAGCAAACTTCACTGCCAGCTTTGAAAGCAGCCATTTAAATTCTGTATAGACTTTATCATAATAGTTTGGTTGGTATAGATATTTTTTCTTTTTTACTATTAACTGTAATAATTTTTGTGATAATTTCTTGCATTTATGTTTTTAAAATCTCAAAATATGAAGAAGTTCCTTAAATTAATACTGCCCCTCACATCTTAAACTATTTCTTATCTGCATGAGCCATATGTAAATAGCATCTTCCAAACACAGACTATCTTTGTCATCTTTTTACAAAGTCCATTCTAGGCTATGTTAAGATAGCCAGGTTTGGGTTTTTTTTTTAAATAAGAAAAATAAGTATTTTGTTATTTGTACTTCTCAGTTTTTAGCAATTTTCTTTCTATACTGCAGGCATGTTGTGTGCTTCTAAACATGCCAGAGCAAGAGTCAAATGTAAACAGCTGCATTAAAATATCACACTGATTAAATAACACCAAAGATCTGAACTAAAAGAAAATAGGGAGGAAATTAAAAGCTGCATCTGACACTTCATCTTTAACTCAAACGACTGAAAGAAGATTTAAAGGACAAAGGTTCTTTTTATCTATGAAATCAATCAGAGACACTGCAGAGTGAGACAGAAGGTAATAGACTGTCTGCAAGTTGTACCATCACAGTCACCTAAATAGTTTCCTGTCAACCTGGACAGGCAAGAGAACACAGAGGGCAATCCAGGGCGCTGTAAGCAGTGGAACCCTACACTCAGCTACAGCAGGCACAGCAATATTCCTGATCACTAAGGCCATTAAATGTTTCAGGGCATTTAGACGGGTAAATATATCTGTTCCACTGCACAATTCTATTCATTCTTCTGCTCTCCTTACAGCACCACTGAGTGCATATCCTTCGTGCCCTTTGTTGGAAATGGCATGGCTCCATTTTAAGAGCAGATGAAATGATTTCAAATGAATTTATAAATCTTTTCCAACTGAAAAGCACTGTCCTACTGAAGGTCCAGCAATTTCTGTCTGATGTATTTTGATGTTGTTGAATGGAACCTCCAAAACTTGGTAAATTTTACCTGCTCTTAAAGAAGAAAAAAGTAAATGGAAATTACAAGACACACTGCTCTTTTTAGGACAGTCCAAGAGAGATTCTGAAATTAGTTGGAGCTCTTTGAAACACCATGATGGTATCCTTGGTTTCAGTGAACTAGAGGTTTGGAAAGCACTGATGACCAATGAGTTGGTGCTCCATGAACATCCAAAAGTCCGGTAATCATCCAATCACATCAGTCAAAGAGAAATTATCACTTATCAAAGGCAACTAAGAAATTTGGGTCTTTATGTTAAAAGTTAAGATTTCTCAGATGCTTCTAGCTGAGCAGATAACCAAACAAGAAACCAGTCTCCCCAGTGGAAAACTGATACATTCTGCTGACTCGTTTCATAGCGAGGCAACAAGAGGATATAATAAACCACAAGATGTTACCTTGAACCATAAAAGCTTTGCTAAGTGGAAGTGTTGCCCTAACAGTTAATGGACTATGAAGAGGTATCCAAAAGGTTATGGGTGAGCTCAGCTTTCTCCTTAAGTGGAAGACAGAAATCAGCCTTCATTTGCCTTTGCACTTTTCTTCTGCAGGAGATCCTCATCCACAAGTTGAGAAGGTTACAGATACATGGATGACATTAAGGAGTTGCAGTGGATGCAATGGACACACATATTCTGTGGGGATAAACAAGGAGGCACAGGGCTGAAATTGGAATATCCATGGGTGCTTTAGCATTGGTGTCCAGAGGAGCCTGATGATTGCTGGGTATGCTCAGTACTGAGTGGAGTCCTCTCCAACAGGGTGAAGGGTCATGATGTGATGTTGCTGAGAACCACAGAACTCAGTGCACCTGAGAAGCAGAAAGTGCTGTGCTGGGACAGAAACGCATCTACCCCAAAAGGAGAGCACTTAGACTTACCTTCATCAAAAGTGAACTAAGAAGAATTGAACAGATGACTGACACAAGAGAAGATTGACAACCAAAGGTATTAACAGAATTATCTCCAGGTTTTGTGTTTGGGGTTTTTTCACCAGCAGGCATTTACATGAGCTGAAGATAAAATAGCAGCACATAATAGAAGGACCAAAATCTTCATGATTTCTCTACATGAAATTTATTCAGCAGAATGTTTTATCCTGCAAGCAGCTGAGAGGAATTGTGATAGATATACTCCTCCTGCACAAGAACATGAGGGATAGCAGAGCATGAAAAAGACCACTACATTCATGTGAAGGCAAAAAACTGGTCAGTCTCAGGAACAACAGCACTGCACACTTGCAGTGTTAATGTACTTACAGACTATCACTTCAAAAAGAACGTAGTTGAGTCCAAGTATCAGATATGATAATGTAGGATCCTGGATTATGTAGCTATGACTCCAATGCCACTAATAGTTAAAAAAGATGAAATCTAAAATATTATCACTCTCACAGAAAATATGAAATGAGTAATTACTAGCACTGTGACCAGACAGGAAACAAAACCAGAAACACTGTCTTGGAAACAGAGAAGTCAGAAGTTCAAAAGCAGAGAACAAAGGCCTGTTAAGAGTGAAGACCTGTAACACAAGCAAGAAAAGAGGGCACAACTGTCAGGAGAGGCCAGCAGCTAAATGAAAACAGACTGAGTAAAGAACAACTGAAAACAGGATACATGAAACATTTGAAAGAGATTCATCCCCAAGAGTCTAGATAGAGAGAAGAGCAAGAGACAGCTATGGTCTGTGTTAAGCATGACTCCGTGTCACACAGGAGAGTCACAGCCAAGCAGCTGCCCAGTGCCTCTTCCTCTTCTCTGCTGACACTAAAACCGAATTTTCACCAGTTGGGCAGTAGCTCAAGAAAAGAAAGTTTAAATAGGTAGTCTAGTTTAGTGGGACTCTGACCTCTATCACATAAGGCTCCTTGATCTCCTGGCTACCAGGCATGAGTAATCCAAGAGTGATGGGACCACACCAAGCTGTGGAATTAGGAGAACTGAGATGTCAAGTTGTGGGCTTCTTTACAGGAAGGGCAGGGGGAAAACCTGGATAGAGATGACATGAAATTCTGTGGAGTAGGGAAGAAGACACTGAATGCAATGCACATTCCATGAGCAAAGAAAATACAACACATTTAAGAAAATATTTCTCAGAACTGTAAAGTTTTAGCTTTTGAATTATCTTCCCTCAAAATACATTTTGACAGAAGTACTTTTTGCTTTCCTAACATTCAAAGCCTAGACAATTTAAACAAAACTCATCTTCAGTAAAAACACTTCAAAATCTGTGGGCAAAGGAAATAGACAAATTTTATGCAGATTTAAAGTCAAACCCCACATGGCTTGAATGAATGAATAAGGTATAAGGAAAACTATCAATAGAAGATAGTATCAGTTTATCCCAGAACAATATTACACATCTCCAGCCAGCAGATTTCTAAGCACAGGAGAACAGATTTTCTTTCTTTTTCCCCCAGAAATTTCTTAATACATTCCCATAATGCATTTTAAGAGCCCAGAGACACATTCCCATTACTAAGTTTTTAACAACCCCACAAGAAATTTAGGTCAGAGAGCAAAAAAATTTGTCTGAACATACTTGTAATATGAGGAAGATTTCTGGTTTACTGAACAAGTACCATTAATATTGCTACTACTTGGTTCATATTATATTCCACTCTGACTCAAAAGTTTTTTTTGCCCCAAATCTCTGTAATTAAATGTATCATGGCAAACATGCACACATTCATAATCTCCTATAACCTCCTATTTGTATTTGATCATGAAATCTTAGGGACTCTGTATAGCCCCCCAGGAAATGGTAAAGAATCTTATCTCTGGGTCTTGTTATATGGGTCATGGATAATACTAGAAAGCACTGTTGTGTCTCAGAATTGGACAACAACAAACAAGGGAGCTACAGAAGAGGAATAATAAACACAATAGACCAAAAGAGAGAAACATACATCCAAGGCACTATGTCACTGTCCTACTTCATTTATAAAAGAGCTGGCTAGTAATGAGCATTAATTTAGTTTACATTTTGTAATGGTATGACATTATTCTAGACATACATCTTCAAAACAGAGTAGTGGCACATTGGCTATTTTTGTTACTTTTGCATACAGCCTAATTCCAAAATTAGCTAAAAAGCAAAAGCATTTAGGAAAGATATGAAACTCAAATCAGACACACACAATGAAAATGTGGTTTAATCATATGGCTTACCCAGAAAGAAGTGGGAAATCATCATAAACAGGTCCATTTTCATCTTGACTCTCTGTAAATGTTTAATGTGAAAAAATGTGATAATTAACGTTTCTATACTCTTATGCTTAAGGAGTCATTACAATCAGCCTTTGTTTGCTACAGAGTTGGCAGCGCAGACCTGCTGCATTTGAGAAGGGAATGTTTTAGGGTCATTTAACATTATATCACTCTTGGTGATCCAAAAGCTGCTATAATTCTGCCAAAGAGTATAGAGGGTTTCCCAGTCAAGTTTCATCCTGATTTTGATTATTGTTTATCTCTAGTCCATGTCTGAATAGTTGTAGTAAAATAGAGGAAGTTTTACTCCTGAATTTGAGGTCAGCTTGTAATGAACCATGGTTTCAATCGCATGAACAGCTGCTTCTTTTATAAGCAAAAAGGGTTCACTTACAGTTCAGGGTAACACAGTAATAATTTAAGGAACAAGGAAGCTTCTATTCATTTCTTTATTTTTTTATATGTTTTTGAAACATTTTGACATCTGAGTGCCTATAGTGGACTTGTCTCAATAGAATGTAATATTCACACTATTCTGCTTTACAAAAAAAAAATATGAACAAAGTGAATTTTAAAACCAGAAATACAGTAGACCTATCAATCACCATATAAAAGCCTTTTTCATTGAGAACTTCATTTTTCACAGCAAGAAAAACTATTATTGATCTTCTAAAACTTTGTAACTCAAGTTAAAAGGGACATAGTAAACCAAATATGCTCTCTGGAAACCAGACCAAAAATATCTGGAAATTGCAAGAAACCAAAAGGGGAAAACATCCCAAAACTGAGACATAATTAAAGTCGGTGGGACATAAAATTTCTTCCAATTAACCAAGATCTCATCAGAAATAAGAAGATTGGTGGGTTTTTTTCCTTATCTAATTTGTAGATGTCTTTCTGGATGAGCAGAAATAATTTCTACAAATTACAGAACTAAACAGAAGAAGACTAATGACAAATTTTTCATTTGTTTTCTATTTCTCACTTCTCCAAGAAAACACACTGTCAGACACAGGAATAAGCCATTGTCCCAACTCACAGCTGTCCTGAAGAGAACTTTACTCCTTCTTTTTTCTAACTTTTACAAAAGATTTGGCCCTCTCTGCTCCAGCCACTGTGACTTCAATTCAGCTTGGACTTTTCCAAGTTATTCCATTCCTGTGCGAGGCTGTTCAGTGGATCAGTTCCTCACCTGCAGCAACAAAAAGGTGAAGAAAACCTGGTGCTTTTGCTTTACCTGATGCATTTCATCACTCAGTCACATGCATCCTTTTGTCCAGTGTTATTTTACTGATATAGCAAATGCATTAATTTCCACCTGTCCTTTTAAACCAAGTTTAACTTGCCAGTACCAGCACACTCACTCACACCAGGCTTGCCTGCTTAGGGGCATTCATTTAAATGCATCCAAAGGCTTTGCAATGCACTTCAATTTATGTTCTCTTCTCTGTTTATTAAGTAGCCATCATCAAGTGTGACATATGATTTCACAAATTACTAAAGTTTTACTAGAATTTAGTGGTGGTGGGATTGGCTTCTTTGTAGTGCATTTTAGCATAATGATAGCAAGGGGAATTCAAATGCAAGACTCAACTAGGAGACAAAGCTGTACCAACTGCCAACTCACCTGAAAGATGACTGTCACAAGGAACTGTAAAACCTAAACTCAATTCCAAATGGTCCTGTGTCCTGAATTTAGAGGTAAATTGCTCCTTTACCATTTGGTAAATACTCTGTTCATCAACAGAACTAGCTGATGGAGGAAGAATCCCAGAAGCAGAGCAATGAGAACCTCAGATTACAAAAGGGTACATGACTTCTACACTGTGCATTTAGTCCTCTCTTGGTTACTTCTCAGATAACTCAAACAGGCTCTTGGCTCTTTTCTGAAGTGGCTGAGGTAGAGATGAGCTAATTCAGGATTTTATGTGACCTAATTCAGAAAACACGCAGCTATTTCATTTCAGCATACACTGTTCTGCAAGTATTTTTATTCATGTCTCTGTATCTCCAAGGCTTTGGAACTTGGAAACTTACATTTCTGAAACCTGCTGCTCTCCACATGTCCTCCTTCCTCCCTAACATTTGCTGTAATTCACCTTTTTACCAGATGAAATAGTAACTGATTGGTCAGGGTACACTAACCTCAGATTCCTTGTTGGACTGGCCATTTTTAAAATGTCACAGCAGAACAGCAGGACACACTTCCTACATTACACTCAATGACTCTACATGCCAGAAGGAATAAGTAGCATGATGAAAGCAATCTTTCCACATCTCCTATCTGAGCAACAATTCTTGCCAATTCTTGGAGCACACGTGTGGCTGTTGGCACACTGGATTTATGCAAGTTCCACATTTGAAATCTTATTTATTCCTTCATTTTTGACAGAGAAGTCTTACAGCATCTCAATGTTTCTAATTCATATCATTGCTTCTTTTCATGCCCAATTAGATTTGTTCCCATTTTTCTTCTTTCTAGTGTCACATTTTTCTATTTTTGACACTTGCTAAAGTAAGGATGACTTCCTCAAGCAGAGGCATGACCAGCAAAGCAATGCTGCTCATCATTCTCATTCACTGGTTCATACCATGCATTAAAATTTTTTTTTTTCCTTTCTAACTGTGTCAAACTGAAATTTCTTGGTAAGGTAGATGCTCCACCCCACAGGTCTGTATGGGCCCTGTTATTTAAAATTTGGCTTGAACTTAAAACAATATAGACTTACATAGATTTGCCCTCCTTAAACTACAAGGCATACTAGTATTGATTTATGTAGCAAGTTTTTAAGCTGTTAGTTCTTAATCTCTTCTGGTAGTTAAAGTAGAGATATTTTACTCTGTCAGCCTTGAATACGCAAAACCTAAATCTAAGGTCATCTCCTAAAAAAGTAATTAATAAACAAGTATAAACAAAACAAGAGGGAAGAAAGCAGTAACTCATTTTATTGTTGAAATGGGTCTATTTTGTAGTAGGAAACAGAATAACCTACATTTGTAAGGTAATAAATAAAATAAGAGAAAATTTCACCTCTGGTAAAGGCACATTAGGTGCCCGACTCCTTGAGAGGTTTGATAAGATTAAGGCACATGTTTTTCTTCAGTCTTTTGAAGTCTCCCTCAGAATCTGGTTTAAAAACTACTCTGCCACATCTCCCAGCAGCAATAAAAACCTTTTTACCTCTGTATTCCCATCAAGAAATAAATTCAAGATAAATTAGGGGGTGTACCAGGGCCCAAACCTGAATTCTGGAAAAAAACCCAAAATATCACATTTAATGTGATGCTGCTTCCTTTCTAAGCATATTACCTGCACTTCAGGAGGTCACTGCTTTTAGTCAGCAAGACCATGTTCTCTAAAATGTCCAGATCTCATATATGTCAATTTCTAATATTCTGAAAAGGAGAAATAGAGAAAATACCTTTTAGATGAGATCTGTTAAGTACACCTAACATTTTAATTCATAAAACAACTGCTTATTTCTTGATTATAAACAGCATACCATAAGCAGGCAAATAAATATCCTTGCAATCCAAAGTTTAGTGACTTTTTTTAAATTTCCATTTGAATCATTCTGCATTTTTGTGCTGGGTTAAATGCTTGTGATCTTGTAATAATTCTGGCTAATACAGCTCAACTGGCAAACCAAAACACCTTTTCAAGTAGCTCCCTTCTTAACTGATTTTAGTTGTTATAAAAGCCAGGGAATCTATGGCTTTGCCAGGTACATTGTTTCATTGAGATGTTTGTAATGGCAAGTCATTAGCTAAAACCACTGCATTCACACTTAAAACAGTATTAAGGCTCATCACTCATTCTTCTTTTCCTCTTTTAGCTATTAAATTTGCTACTATCTTTAGGTCTTCTACTTTCATTACCGTTTGCTTATTGTATTAATTGTACTTAGGTTTATCATTGCTCTGAAGGTCTGTTTTTCCTAAGATAGCACTGAGGTAGACAGCTATTATTTTGAGGATACAATTTGCAATCAGGATAAGGAGTCATGCAAGGGGAAAAAGCAAGTAAGCCCAAAGAAACAGAATGCAAACTGACCAAAATCTGGGGTACTCTTGGTGGGTTAGTCATACAAAGGAACATGACAGAATGCCATAACAAGTAACTAGAATAAAATGCATGGGAAATTTCAGGTTCCAAAATAGTGCAAAGGGACACAATACTATGAGCTCTGCTGCTGGAATTCAGAAAGGTTCACTGTATTCTTCTCTCAAAGCACATGACAGGGTATCAAGCAGGAGACGCACCTATGTGTCACAGCAGGGAGAGATTTTTTAACTAATCATAGCACTTTAAACAATATTTAGATACAGAATACAATCCTAGAGGAAAGACAGCAATGCTAAAATGTAAGGGTGAAAAGGAAACTTTAATAGTGTCTGTGTGTATAATAACAGTGTCAAGCATTGCACTTCCACATCATACTAAACATGGATTCCTCTGGTTTTTTAAGAAATGGACAGCAAACATACAGCCACATAAAAGAATGAGAATTTTTTAATCGCTTACACTTAAAAAGGTGCTGAAGTCTCAAACGTATTGCAGCAAGTGGAAAGATAACTACTATGCACAGGGTTTGCTTTCTAACACTGGAAGTTTCTGTCCTAGTTACAACTACTATTTGTGTAAAACCAAGGAAATAGCAGCTCACTGACTTTCTGAATGTAAATCCATAGAAGAGTTTACAGGAGTTACAGCAGCCTAGCTTGTGGCATCTTCAGTGGCAGTGGCTAGTTCTATAGAAAACTATTTAAAAACAAGCAAACAAACAATCAGGAAACCAAACTTCCAAGTATTACAGAGGTTAGTTATGTTACTGGACCAATGTGAACATGCAGACCACTCTTGGCCCAGTATAAACATTTTTTCAGTCAGATGATTTATTTATATGCCTCCACTAAAGAGGAGTTTCCTTTATACAGATAAGACTGCGACATGCACACGTATGGATGTTTGCATATGCTCAATGGAATGTGTTTCAGCCATGGAAATCCCATCAAACTGTAAAGGTTTATGAATGAAATCCAAAGGCTACACAGAATACCATCGATGATGAGCTATTTTATAAACCAGGAAATAACAACAAGGCTTTAAAAACCCTGCAATGTGTAGCCAGAGATGTACTAATATAAAACAGATTGCTTCTTGAATTGTACACTTGATAGAACCACTCTGAAAATTTCTCCTGATGGATCCATTCACAAACTGTGCTCAAAGTATTACAGCACCTGCCAGTATGCCATTATGCAGTTATTACACTTAAAACAAACAAACACCTCCAAAATAAACAATCTTCCCCTCTATCCCTCCAAACTAACAGCAACAAAACAACAACACTATACCAGAGGTTCTGGTATTGCCATACTTTGCCCTCCCAACCTGTCTAAAACCCTAAAACTGTAAACAGGAGCAAAATATGACAGTTTAGCTTCTGTAGATACACTCAGGCTATCCAGACCCAGTTTTCTGCCAACATATTTGAGTCAGTCAGTATTGTGTAAATTCAAGCATTGTCCCATCCCTCCAATCTGTTTTAGAAATACAAAATTACTAAACTGGGACTCTGCTACAACAGTCTTTAGGGTTGTAAAGTTGCATAAGGAGGAATAGAGAGACTTGATGTAACTAAATACTAGCTGAAATAAATGGCAAACTGCTTTGTTTAAACAGGTCAAATCCCATGGTCAGCACTCAGAAAAAAAAATCAGAGTGAAGTTAATGGGATTCCTCCCTAGACAATTGTAGCAAACTGGCCCCGTGATAATGAAAATAAATTAATTCTGTAATTTCAAAGATTTGAAGCAGATTAGAACAACCAGGACATGGTTTTGTACTTCCATCTTAATACATGTCTGACTGCATTATATTTAGAGGATAACTGTTTCTTCGAAGTTATGGGAAAACATGACAACATTGCCTGTTTCAGTCACTAATCAAGTTACTGCATTCTACATTGTTTACTGGATCACAATGATCATATCCTTCTTTTGACCCCAAACCTTGAAAAAATAACACAGACTGCTAAAATACTTACAGTAAAAGCATCCATCTAATCTTTCTGCTCGAGCAAAACAGTATGCTCTATCAGGAATGAAAAACTGGTTTCAGTGAGGCTCACTTGACATAGGAATGAACCCACTGAGTATGTAAGGTAAAGACAAAGGGTGTTAAAATAGGAGTGAAATGTTGCAAGGAGCGTTTCCCCTTAATGAATTACTGGGAGATTTGTAGCAGGCCAGCCAGGGTAAGTCTTTCAGCATGTGTATCCAGAAGTGTCATGGACTTGCTGCACTATATCGTTGCTGCCCTTTCCATGAACTGGGCAGTTTCCTTTCACCAGTTTATTTTCACTTCTATTCTGGCAGCTGTCTACAGCAGTAGGCATTTATCTTAAATAATTTGCTACTTGTTGAAGAATTCATGGAGGGTGGGGGGAGAGGGAAATAGCCATTCTTGGTGCACCATGTCATAACTGATTTAAAAAAAAAAAATCAATAAAGATCAAACAGATTTCCCATAGATTTTCCCCCTCACTTCAGAGGAAATCTTACACACATAGGTACCTTCCCCTTCCCCCCAAACAAAACTCTACTAGAACTTGCTGAATTTATCTTTCCAGTTATTCAAAGTAGCAAAATCTGTGCAAGCTGTGTTTTCACTTAATTAATTCAAAGTATTTTCCTTACCAATTAAAAAAAAATAAAAGCTCAGTGATAACTGCAATAAAAATTAAACTTGGTAATTAAAAAAACAAGGCGAGTGTTTTCATATTATTACCCTTTTTCAATAGTAGGGCAGACCCTTTGATGCAAACAACCTCTTCCTATGTTTGGCAACTAACCTTGAGGGCAGTTTATGGAACGAAAAAATGGACAGTGGAAATTCAAAAGGTAAAGGCATCATTTAATGGGGAATGTTACTAAAATGTACTTTAAATTATCTTAATCGGTGTCATGAACAAAATTATCATTTTCCCAGTTAGCAGGGCACTGTGGAAGACAGAAAAAAGGTCATTGTTAGGTGCCATTGGTAATATAAAAGACCGATTAAAAAAAAAAAAAAAAGAAAATGAAGAGAAAAGTAAACATTTTCGTTCTCTTTTTTGGATACAATTATGGGAGGCTGGCAAAGTACATTACAATGTAGACCTTACAATATGTTTGGTAATTTTTATTAAATGGGAGCGAAAGCAAAATTGGAAAGACTGAAAGTCAAATTATATTCTTATGTTGCATATATGAAACCCAAGGGAGCAACTGGTATTTCAGTCACCGGTTGCTATCAGTGATTTGATAGTAGAAGACTGGTAGCTGTAAAACTTTAGTGCTTTTCTTGGCTTTACACAAATTCTGTGAAGTCAGAAGTTCACTGCAGCAGGTGAAAAACCAGGCAAGCCTCCCTAGGCCTCATTTTCTCTCATTTGAATGCAACAGTTTACACTGCAAGTTTGCATACCACAGTCCCACAATAAAGCAAGCAGAACTGTAATTTGTTATTTAGAGTAACCTATCTTTACAGACAAGCTAGCACTAAAACAAAACATTTTTCAGTTAGAGACACCAAAACCAAAATTCATTTGCATAATACATTCATCATATAAATATTTCCACTCCACTATCCCAGGAAAGTTTCAAAGGCAGAAAAACAACAGACAATGTTGAAAACCAAAATATTTTCTTTTCACCCTAAAGTCTGAGTAATAACTAAATGGCATTCTTCAAATGGAGATTAACAATGTTGAACCAGATGTTCTCCATTTCACAAGTGTCTATGCCTCAAAAGTACCCAAGACAGATATTCTTTGGAAAATCCTACACCCAGAGTCCAAATTCAAGCTTATACAAAACAAAATCAAGTGAAACCAAGACTCCCTCCCTTCTGCAGTATGCGACACTTCCTCACTCTGCATATATCAGTGTAAACTGATAGACAAAATTAGCTTAAAAAGTTATGTGTGCACATGATTATATGAAGTCAGTTAGAGAGGCATTATAATCAGAACCTTGAGTTTAATGCCCTGACTCATCTAACATTTCAGAAAAAAATTAGCTTCAGCTATGAGAGTCAGTCTCCTCAAAGTTGTTCAGTACTGAAAGAACAGCTTTGACTCCAGTTAAAATCAAAACCAGACAGATTTTCTTCAGTTCTAGTCTGTTAGGAGTTGGTTGAAATTTTCATGAGAATATGAATTTCCATAAGGATCGAATTTCAAAGAGCAGACATATAAGAATTGCTAACCTTGAAATATTTCCCTTGGAATCTTATGGCATGTAGATGCCCTTCATCTGTGCCTATTTTTTTCAAAGTAACCTTAAATTACACTGGGCCTAAACCTCTTTACTCAGTGTTTTTAGGAAGCAGCAATGAGAGTGCCACTTGTATTTACCCCTCTATGGAGACTTACAAAACTATTCAAATTTTTAATTCAAATTTAAATTAAAACTTAGCTAATTTGCATGTATGGAGGAAGGGTCTCAGATCTGCTACAGCAATGTTTACCAAGGACAGCTAATCTAAAGGGAAGGGAATATCAGTACTGTGTTACAAATTCCAATTGTCAAAAAAATTTGACGTAGGAACCAGTGATCTCCAAAACTTGCTTAGCTAACCAAAAGCACAGAATCATTTTGCACCATAAAAGTCTCTTCTCAACTGCCCATAATTCCACTACTGTCTTTAATCTGAACATTCATGCTCCTCAGACATGGGAGTGTCTTCTGGAAAGCTGCAGTGCAACCCCTCCCTGAAACAAGAATGCCTTTGCCCCCTCAATACATTCAGATGATAATGCCCAGCACTAGAATGCCTAAGAAAAGGGTTTAAGACTTGGCTTGAGAGACCACTGTGTCACACTTGCATGAAGTCAGCTTGGAGACTAGGATGGGGAGCAGTGGATAGGGAAAGAAAACAAAAAGGTTTGATCAGACCTCAGCAAAAGATTTCCTGTCTGCAGAAGATTTCATGTCGTATTCACTGAGTTAGACAAAAAGCTATAGGGGTTTGTCAGTTCAAAACCTGTGGCAAAAGTTTCTGTGGGATCGGGTCTATGAAATGGCATCTTGTGGAAACACCTAGATATTGTACACAAACAAGTAATTTTTGTATTCAGGTTTTACTGAATACAAACAGCCAATAACAGCCAGTCTTTTACATTAGAAGCAATGACTTTTCTTTTTCCTAATGAATCAGGCCTAAATACCTCAAACTGGAGTCACAAACTTAAGCAGAAACTCTTGAACCAACTTCCCTGCACTTTTGTCATACTTCATAAGATGAGGGCATATCCTCTTCACACAGTAGAGCTGCTGTGAAAACAAAATGTCTTAATTAAGATATTAGCTAAGCATTCCAGAAGGTACCCTTGGGAAAACTTAATTTATATCACAGATAAAGAGGAGGATTTAAGCTCAAGTTATAAACAGCAGTATACTCTAATTAAATGGAGAAGGCACTCAACTGCAAGCAGCTACAAAAAGAGCCAGTCCGTCCAAAATATCTGTTAAATCATGGCCACTGTTAGGCCAAAATTTCTAGATTTCTTCCCTTTCACATTTTGTTTCCTGTTACAGCTGCTGATAAAAAAATATTTTGCCACTATTTAGCTGGGCAGAGAAAGAGACAAAGCCAAAACCCAAAAAGCTGTTACATGGTTTACTTCCTTAAAAAAAACATGTTTTCATTGTAATATGAACAAGGCCCAATAACTACATTCTGGGAATTAAAGATTCAAACTCAGTGTTCCTAATTTGTATTTTTCCACAGAGCAAATCCTTTCATAGATGCTGCATGGTCTAGTGATGGTCAGAGGAGAAGACTGGGAGCCTTTAGGATACTGGGTACATATCCAAATTCACAGCACTGACTCATAGTCTGGGATAAGTCACTTGACCTTCTATGCCTCAAACAGTCCAGCTGGAAAATACAGAAAGAAAAGCAGTAACCCTGAATGAGAAACAGTTATTATGACTAAGATCAGCTCCTGGATAAATCCAACATCAAATAAAATGTGTTTTCCATATGGAAGCTGCTCTCCTAAAGTGGAATAAAATGTAAATGCCTGTCAATTACAATGATCTGAGAGGCAAGTGGTGAGAAAAGCAGCTCTGCAACAGAGACCAACAGGAGAGACTCTGCTAGGAATGAAGGACACTTCTTGAGGTGCAGAAAGAGGGGAGATGGAAAGCAGTCAGGCATCTGGCAGCAGCAAAGGTGAAGCCATGATTTGAGGAGGTCAGAGACAACAATGTGTCTGAGTCAGAAAAGGTCACTTATTCAATATTCCAGCTGTGAGATGAAAGAATGCAAGTGCAGATTTTTCAGAGCAGAGATCACAGATGCAAGAACATCTAAAAGGTGGACTGTTTGAAAGTGCCACTGACAGATATGATGAATTCATCTTCTCAGGCCAAAAAATTTCTCAGCTCTTGATTTTACCTTTTCCTTCTGCTCTCTTGCACTTCTCTAAGCAGCCATTCCTGTTTCCCAGAGTTTCCATCCCACTTGCATTCAAGCAAGCCTGCTCCAAGCACTCCAGGTCTGTGTGAGGAGATAACCAGCTCCCAAACTGGAGGTAGTTGACATCCCCTGTGTTCTACTCTGCCTGAGCTGTGCTTTCTGTGCATTTTTGTGACAGGCATTCCATTAAAATACAGTGTTACTGAAAAATTTATTTCCTATACTAACAGAACAGCTGAGGTAGCCGTGTCATTCCCTGATGGTACTTATATGAGGCTCATGTGAGAAGGAATAAAAGAAAATGCTAGTAAAGCAGATTAATTTTAAGGAATTATACGTTATAGATTAATACTTTATAGAATCACACGTAATCCAAACTGCAAAAGAAACAAGTAGAGCATTATTTGACCTTGGAATAGATACTGGTCTCCAGCATGTCCACAAACTTTCAGATTCACCAGCTGAGACCTCTTTATTTCAGAGAAAACAAAATCTACAAAAAATTCAGATGTCCCTGACATGGGCTGAAAAATCAGTCAGCAACAGTAGGGAATTGTGAACCAAGTGAAAGAGACAGACAGAGAGGCTGTCATCTACAGATTGCACAGTGAAATGCTTGAAGAAATTTATTTCCTTGGACTGACTTTACAAAGCCAAAACCAATTATGGAAGGGTTGCATGAACAGTGCTCTCCAGTTCAAGCTGGAAACATGCCATCAGAAAGTCCACTACTTCCACAGCCCCTGTGGAAATTGGTAAAGCTTGTTCAAAGCACTAAAACCAAATGAATGTAGGAGTTGAGTTTAAAGAACTGGCCATATCAGAAACTGCAGCAGTAGATGCCCTGACATTTCAGCAGCATTGTCATTACAATGAAGTAGTGAATCCTCTTGAGTTTTTGCTGGAGTGGGATGACATCCTTGGGCACAGGACAAGGCAGTGACAGTTCTGGCAGCCCAATGTGGAGACAAACAAACCAGCAAGGAGGCCACTGTACTGTGTGGCCTCGGGCAGGTCCACAGGGTACAGAACTGCACTCTGGAAGTTTCCTACAATAGTACATTTTCCAAAATACTGCGGTGAAAACTATCAATAGCACAGAGTCTTTTATGGGCTGTGAAGCCGGTACTGACAGTTTCTCACTTCGATCTAGCCAGGAGAATATCTAAGCTAAAAAAAATGCTTTTAGCAGTTATAGTAAAAGCAATTTGAAGAGTAGGGGAGCAGAGGGCAGTAGCTGAGCAACTGTCCAAGAGGAGGCAGTCCTGAAGGCTTAGGCAACCTATAGTCTTGCAGTCAGCAAACAATGCAAAGAATTAGATCTGCTAACCACAGCTTGGCCAGGTACCTGATCTGATTATGATATGAAACGTATGTTAATGTATGGCTAGCCTGCTGTCAGTGACTCTCCTTTGACAGGAAAAGGGGAAACAAGTTCAAAACAAAGATCTCTCTTGATAGTATCCTTATCCTTCTCAAAGCACTTGAGAATCTCAATGCAGACAAAAACCAAGACAGAATTCTTGTTGGAATTCTTACGACTAGCATTCTCATTTATTCCCCACTTTTTTCAAGATCAACTTCTTTGCCATTCACAAGTAGGCTGCTGTGTATTTCATCACTCCTGTTAAGGCAATTAGAGACACAAACACTTGGGCAAGCCATAGAAGTAATATCTCACCACTCCTGCAGACCAATGGCAAATCTGGGATTCTGGCAGCCACTGTCTCTTTGCCCAAACTAGTGCAAGACTTGACCACACTGACTTAGAGTTGGGATTGCAGTTTACCACTTCCCTTCTGGGAAGGCACGTTACTATCAAATTATTTTCAGACTTCTGAGCAGTCAGAGGATCAAGTTCCTGCACCTTTGATGTGTTTTTTGTTAACACAGTAAAGACATACACTGGTGCACAAGCTTGGTCTCAGCTTTTTGTTGTTCAGCCCTCAGTTTAAGTGACTTCACTTTAAACTCCATGTCAGCCCCCAGAAGACCAGTAAATCTAACAATTAACCAAAGTAACAATGCATTTATGAAGTAAAAAGGTAACACTAATATTTACTCTTAAAGGACACTATTTGAAAAAGAAGTTCAAAGCCTTTACTGCATTGCATAGATAAGACCAGGAACCACTGAATTAATAATTGTTCAACCACTCTGGTAAAAAGTGTACAAATTTTCCACCACTGTCATCCAAAAATATCTTAAATGTTTTTATGTCAAGTCTAAACAGAATACTTCTGAAATCACCTTAATGGTTTTTCAATATTACTTAACTTGCAAGCAGAGCCAAAAGGATAAAATACCACTGAAAATTCTCTTTCCCAAATATGTGCTAAAGAACCAGTAAGAGGTTAGTACCCAAAATCAACTTTTTGTTTCAGGTTTTCAAGTCCACATTTGAAGTCTCAAGAAGCTTGAGAAAAACTGACACCATTTCAGGTGCTTAAATCAAAAAGTCCCAGAATTTCAGCATTCTCAAAGCAGGCAAGGTACTTCTTTCTGTGCTGATTATGAGTAACCTAAATAAAGTTATTGATATAACTAAAATTAATAGCAAATCTCAGTAAATGTCATAATTGTTAAAACAATCAACAAATTATAATTAACTAGAAAACCTAGTCATTCAAGCTTTAATGAGCAATACAATTCTTATGCTTGTCTTTCTCCCATCCTGGACTTATTTCCAGTCACTAAATAATTTGATCACTCCCATTAAGAGCAGTCTGAATAGAAAAATGTATTGCATTTATCACCACTATTATTCTACTGCAGTCAAAACAATATGAGATGAATGCAGTCTAATTTATGAATGGCACTAGAGAAGTCTGACCTTTTTCACATAGCTTTAGTAATTAATCTCAGTGACTATCAGTTTTTTTGCTATTCATACCCACACAGAACTGAGATGACCTAGAGGGAGAAACATGTAACAAAAAAGTGAGTTGCACTTTTTTTTTTTTTTTAGGATTTTGATTTTCTTGGTCTGACTCTAAAATACATTAAATGCACTGCATAGCAATTACTATACATTTAGGATAAGTGATGATTAAAACAGGAGCCCTATTTAGCTTTCACCTGTTAGAACACACCACAATGAATGAGATTCTGAACACTTTGCATTTGTGCAAGAGATATCTAGAAGTAAATAAATATTGTTCTATTATCTCACTAAAGTTGAATAAAAAAGACAATACAACGAAAAATGTGGTGCTGCATTAACATTATTAGCGTTGCAGCCTGGTTTCCATAGAATATTTTTCAGTAAAGCCCATGTTCCCAAACGGAAAAAGAAAACTGCGTTTACAGTCACTGGCCATGTTCAGAATAGAAGAAAAGTAGCCCATCCTTCCTGGCTATTCAACTGCTGTACCAGCCCCAACAACTGCAATCAGTGAAGGGCCACCTCATCTTTAATTGATTCTCCCTTCAATAGAAAACTTACACAGGACTATGGTCTAAATTGCACCTTGCAAAAACAAACCAACCAACCAAATAACCACCACCAACACATCTGAAATTCTCTTCAGCTTACGAGCTACACAGCACTTTAGGAGGACTGTTCATATGTTGTACCTCCTCTACAGAGAGCACTCACAGAAATGACAGAATGCTCAGTTGGCTTAAAGCCATCTTTGAGGCCAGTCTGTGCCACAGTTTCTGAGGTCACTTGCTAACCATGTTATGGAAGGCTGCCCAGATGTGATGAAATGACTCCCCTACTAACAACCCACTTCCAGAAATGCTGGAAGACAGGACAGGAGAGCTCTCTTCCTCACCTAGAACTGAAATCCTGAAAGACTGTTGTACTGCTCTGTGATTTTTACCCAGCATCAGGGGACTGAGGAAAGACTTACATGCATATATAAAAATTAGGTTATAATCAAAGAGTAGGTTTGTGGCTCATGCTGAAAATCACTGATGCATTACATAGAGCTTCCTGCCAGCACTAGTAGGAAGCTATTGCCACAGAAATGCATGGCTTGTATTGTGGAAATTCTACTTTGTTTCCCTGGCTTTTTCCATGACATCCTGCCAGCAGGAAGAGAGCTCATGCCTGCTGCAGCAGAGATAGCCCATGAGTTTGGTGTCACTAATCCCTGGAATTGGTGCACTTGGTCAAGATGCTGCAGCAGAAGTGCCCAAGATAACCAACATTTGCAATTATCAGACATGACAGGCAATACACTCTCTTAAAACATGTATTTTTTCCATTCGGCAGACACAACCCTTCAGAAAGAGCAAGGAGATAGAGTAATGATCCTAGTAGTAATCACAGCTTGCATCACAAGCTCAGTCACAATCTCAACTACAAGCAGCACAGCTGGTGAACTGTTGCAGATGTCCACTGAATGTGATGTTTCCTCACTCTCTTTTTACATGAAGAATGTGATTGCTAATTTCTTCTTTATGTTCATATCTGTTCTTTGCTGAGTAACAGAAGGATACATTAATTATTTCAAACAATTCAATTACTCCTTCTGCCAAAAGCACACCAAATTTTATCAAGAATCTGTAATTATTTTTCTTTCCTTAAATGAGAAGTTCCTAGAGTGTTAAAATCAAATTATAAGCCCCCATAGGAGGTCTCAGGTCTTACACAGCATCAAGAAAAGTGCAAAAATTCAAAATCATTGTAATAATTCAAAAAGTCAGAAAATATATGTGATACTGAAAAATATATTTCAGATAATATCCTGTTGGAGGTTTTCTGTTCTGAGCCTTGAATTACTTACGAACTTACGAACAGTCAGGGACAGCAGCCTAAAGTTACTTATAATTCCAAATTGAAGTCTGGAGGAAAAAAAAAGAAAAAACTGCTTCTTCCTGATAGATTGAGACTCCAGACCTACTAGGAGGAAGAAGAGAGTATGCATAAGGAATTCCTTTTCATGGAAAAGAAGCTGAATTTATTACAGGCTCCTCAGTTTCTGGTAAGTTTCCACATTTAAAAAATAGTTTTGCACAAACCAGTTTTGTCCACACATTTTTATATTCTAGCAAGTCGGTGAAAATTGCATTGACTCATTTTTCATTCCTACCAGTCTTATACTTCACATGGGCTTGTAAAACCTTCTCAACTCAAGACTATATCATGAGATGACATAGATTCAAACTTTAAACAAATACATAAAGCCATGACCCATTTGTTTTGATATTCTGCAATGTTCCAGACAGGGAGAAAAGCCATCACTGAAACCATGAGACATACAAGACTTCACAATTTATTAAGAAGATTAGCTGGGTTTAGTTTGTGCAGTAATGATTAGTCACTGAATATGTGTTGGTTTGAAAGCCTAAAAGGTCAGGGATCAAGGAATTATTTGGCTTAATTGTGTTTAGGGTTTTTTGTCTTTTAAATAGTTAAAAGGTTTTTTTAAGTCGAGTAGAACTTTGCAAATGCGGAACTCCAAGTATATTCCACATAGAACAACAAACGCACCTTAAATATACCATGTTTTTTCACTTTCGGATTATATTTGTAGAACTGCCTGCTGTGAAATGACAAAGTTCATGGTTCATCTGAACTTTTGAACTCAAGTGAGTATTTGACACAGCAAAACAATCTAAATGAACCTAACACAAAGTTTTCATAGTTTAAACCTAGCTTTCAGGCCTTTGTCTGGGGCAATTGGGTAGGAAAGTTCTTTATTGATGTTGTAAAAACTACCAGTTTAATAACAGGCAGAGAGAGTGGAGCGATCAGTGGAAAGAGCACCTTAGCATTTCTGAAATAGTGCTGGTTTGGTAGTTCATTGAACTTTACCTGACCCCATTACGAAGGCTTCCCCAGGACAAGTTGTAGCTGCATTTGTGACAAGACTGAAGCTTCCTATCTTATTTCAAATAGGCTCCAGGGCTGGGAGTTCACAGATAAAGTTAGTTAAAAAAAAACCAAAACAAACTCTGCACACATGAGTTCACTTGGCTCCTTGCACTGGCATTTCATTTTGATGTTTAGGCTGTAATTCTTTTTATTGTGGAGGAGCAGAGATACTTTTTTCCAAAAGGAAAAAGCTTGTTACCTCCATTCCTGATATGTACCAGCAAAAGCCTTTGAAAAACTGGGAAAATTCAGTGCATTTAAAGATTCCTATGCTGATACTCCTCCTAAATCTTGGTCTGCATGCATGTGACTACTCCTGTCCCTTCTTAATGATATTAGAAATTCTACAGCAGTCTCAATTCATGCTTTATCAGTTTTAGACCTATCAGCCAACAAAACCTGGAAAATATTTTGAGGCTTTTAAAATTACTAAGACAACAAGATGTTCTGTACTTCAAGTTCACAAGCAGTTTCATAACTCACTGGTGCATATGAATGACAAATATTTCTGACCACATTAGAAATGCTTGGGGTTTGAACCCTACCTAGGGTTCAAACAAGCCTTACAATATCCAAAGCAGAATGATAAACTTCTACAACTGTGTGAATTCCCTGTGAAAATAATCATACCACACAAAGCCCTGTATTTCACCAGCCTGTAAGGCTGGAGTCACTCATTACTTCCATCCAAAAGAACGAGGAAAAGCAACCCAGAGATTACTTACAAAGAGCAGCTGTAGCAATCACTAACAGTCTTACAGTTAATATCACCTCTCTATTGCTGCTCACTAATGCAGTTGTATGTTTTTAATCAGCTGAACTATGACAGGAAGACAGATCCAAGATTTAGAAAATTCTAAAGCAATTTCATGACAAGTTTGCATTACTAACTTTCTTTTCTAACTAGGTCTTCCAAATATACCATTTAACTCCAAAGCCTACTTATACAGCTCTATTTCTAGCCCTTCTACTACTTCCTTTGCTGGCAAGTTTTACATCCAAGATATCTGCTCTTTTTTTTTTTTTTTTCCTTTTTTTTTTTCCTATTCACCCGAGAGCTGAGCATTCAGCAGGAATGGGGAAAGGAAATACCTATCTAGCGGCATTTATTTAAAAAAAAAAAAAAAAAAAAAAAAAAAAAAAAAAAAAAAAAGTGGGGGAGGGGAGCCAGGGATAGGACAGGATGGGGACAGGACAGGACGGGGACGGGACAGGACAGGACATACCACCAGCCCCGGGACCCACTCCAGCCGCCTCTACGAGCCCTGGGCCTGAGCAGCATCACCTGGAAAGGATTGTGCCAGCTGCACCTTGAAACCAGCCCTCTGTCATAACCAGGGTGATGGCTGAGGACCCACTTTGTCATTATTTACTTGTTTTCTTTTTCAGAACCCACCTGTGCGCCTAAAAGATGTGAAGTAGCTGACAGTGAGGCACTGGTGAAGGGCAACACTCAGCTGAAAGTCCATACGGGGATCTGATCTAAAGCAATAGTATTTTGTACCCACCACTAATATATTGTTACCAGAAATCAGAAAAATAATCACCCAACTCACCACTTGATTAAGTCTGTATATTCTCCATGAAGAATCTAAAATGGCAACCCAGATGGTCTATGAATGAAACTTCTGATCTTCCCAAGAGATAAAGCTGAGTTTCTCCATTGGCCTGCCCAACTGTTGAACACCTTGAGCATTCCCTGTGAAGAACCACAAACCCTACCAAGCCTGGGCCCCAGGTGCAGAATGCACTCCCTGCAACTGTGCCAGCACAGATTTACCCCATGGTTTTCAAGCTGGTTCTGCTAAGTGAGCCTTGCTGAGCATGGCTTTCCAGTCAAGCCTTTTGGCATGCAAGAAAGAGAATTTCTTTTCATCTCAAATATATGGGAGTGATTTTGCTGCTTCCTGCCCCTCTCTGGACTGGAGGAATGGCTGTTGGCTTCCATTCTGTGGCACAGAGAGAAAGTTGCTCTGGCATCTGGAATGATAAGGGATAGGAAAGATTGTGTTGCCAGCACCCCTGTGGCTGCTGTTACCTTCACAGTGACAGGTGTGGATGACCAATATGTGTTTAATCCCTCAGATCCCCACATCTTTCTTCTGGGAAGTTCAGAACAGTATATCAAACCCATTCCCCCACCAAAACACTGAATCCTCTGTGAGACTTAGGAAGTTGACCCTTGCTCTGTAGACCCTGTGTGTGCCCCTGCTCTCCCATTTCTTTCTAATTTGTTGTAGGACTTGTACTGGCAACCTATTACAGAAGCATCAATCAAATCAGCTCCTAAAATGGTTTGTCAGACTGCTGTGTTGATTCATGCATTTTTAAGAGATTTGGAGGGAGAAAATTAGAAGCAAGCAGTGCCACTGAAAGTCTGGGACCAGTTTTAATTAATCCTGGAGAAAGCAGAAACAAAGTAGCTAATGTGTGCAGAATACAGTGTTTGGAACTACGCAGCAAATGCCAAAGGCTTTTTAAAAGTCTATGTTTAGATGTGACATCTTTAATCAAACAGACTCTCCCTGCTTGGTGCAGAAGAAAGGTTGGGTATGGAAAGCAATTCAAGATAGCCAGTAGATCATGCAAAAGTTAGTATTTCCATTTATGGGCTGTTGTGTGTACAAGTGTTGTACAAATATATTAATTGTTCTTCTTTTGGCAGTGCCTAGCAATGTAGCATAAATGCAAAGCAGAAAAAGCTCCCTGCCCCAAAGAGCTATACCATTAAATACAAGAGCACAAATTATAACAAAAGAACACCAGAACAATGCTGAAGCTTGAAGAGCAGGCATCTCAGGACCCCAGCAGTCTGTTGTTGGCAATTTTTTTGTAGGCATTGTATCTAAGAGCAATGAAGATAAATAGGTTGCATTTCTTTAGAAGTTCTCAATGGAGCTTCTGCCAAATATATGGATGAAAGCACTGTAGTGCTCTTTTGAAAACATAACAAGTGGAAAATAGACACTGGCATCATTAACAGGTTAAAAATAGGAGTCAGACTTTAGATGCTGAATGAGAAGATTACATAAACTATGAAACTCCTATAGGACAAGTCACTTCTGCTGACTTAGATTGTGGAGAGCATGATTGTGAGACAGGTGAATAAGATAACAGTATAAGAAAGCAGTATTTTATCTATCTTTATGAGCAGAAATTCATGGGGAAGAACTGAATTTGTGAACACCAGACAAAAAGATGTGTTAGAAACTGACTTGAGGGGGGTGAGAATTTCAAAGGTTTTAGATGAGTAGGCATCTAGAGGTCACAGATCAGGAAGAATCTGTAAGTTAAATATAGCACCATGGTCAACACTGGTACTAATTTGGGCATGTGGTGTTGTGCAGACAAATGGGTGAGGGTTGATAACATGGAACTCAGCTGTGTACGTGGTCTGTAGACCAGTTCCTTGGACCAGACTCCAGCTGTGATCATCTCCTTGGCAGCTAATCTCAATAATTTGTTCTTCAGATTTTATGTTGCCCTGGGCATTTATTTCTTCCCTACCAGTTTTGAACTATTTCAGGCAGTAGTAGAAGTTAAAATGTTAACACAGGTAGAAATATAGATTTGGCACTGAAATAGTTCAAGGCTATAAACTCCAGGGCAAAAAATATTATGTTTTATAACCATAATGATGTTTTTATGGCTAGGATTTGAAAGAATGTGTGTTAGGTTGGTGCTCAGACTTTTCTGGAATATAAAACTCTGAAAAATATTGTGTGGAAGCTAATTATTTGGTTCCTCCCACTGATCTTATTGCACTTCTCTAATCACCAATTACACCTTTTATTCAGCTAGGTTTGATGTACCTGAATTATGCTCTAAGTTAATTATTCTAAAGCACAGAATCAATACGTTAAGAAAAATGTAAAGAAATGCACTAAAACCATCCACAGTTACACCATAACTACAAAGATGTATTTTTCATACATTTAAACCAAAGGATTTTTTTTAATCTACTCTTTCTGGTATTTCCTGTGGTGCTTTTATGTAATCAGTACCAGCTGTATTGTTAATACAGTTCACAGCAATGTAGAGTTCCAGCTCAAATAATTGACAGCTTTCTCCACTGACCTCATCCTCTACTGAGGCATCATCTCTAAAACACTTTCCACGGACACTGTTCCAAATCCTACTGTTTGCATACTCTTAACTCCAGCCTCTGTTACTGTACTGTCAAGTTACATTTGGGCCTCTGTCCATCCATTGTTCTTCTGAAGTTTTTAGAAAATTAATGGGGTGATGCTGATAAAGTACTATGAAATATTTTCTTGGTCCTCCTGACATCCACTGTAAGACCATTATTTTTGCAGAGCATCCTTTTTATTTAATGTTCATGCTTTTCTGGTCACTAACTGTCCTTTCCTTGTCAGTATCTAAAACTGCTCTTGCATAACAATCTTAATAAAAACTCAGGGATCTTTATGGGTCACTTAATTTCTGGTGAAATGACCATTGACTTTAGCAAATTTGTGGTCTCCTCTACTGATTTTGTTCTGTTTTCCACTTTCTTAATTTTCTCAGGAATAAGGTTACTCTCTGAAGGACATAATCTGCTGACCAGGGTCTGCCCTCCAAATGAGTTTTCAATGGAAAAGGTATCACAGCTGCCTCTTCAGACACCTCTATTTGTGGTGTCAGCCCTGCCCTTGCTGTGACCATACTGCTCTGATATGCTCTCAGATAAAACTCTTAACAATAGATGAGGTAGCACAAATACTTTCTCTGCCTGATCATTCAGCAGAGATTTCCCACAAGATGATCCTGCATCTTTTATCTGTACTGATACAACTGCCTATCCTAACTTATTTGTTGCAGTAGCTTTTCTTTTAGGGCCTTTGGCTTATACATTTTATCTGTTTCACATTTCTCCTTCTGATCACGTTTGTTTTCAAATCTGTGTGCAATCTTTAGAAGTTGTCATTAAAAGCAGCTAGTACTGAACAACTGCTACCTCCTTTTGCAATGAGCCATGCTGTGCTGCCTCTGGATCTATTGCCCCAATAAACATCACATCTGTGACCTCAGCTCATTCTCTTCTGCAGACCTCTGTGTTTCTCTCTTGGGAAGCACATTTTTTGCAAAGGGGTTTTCTTTACCTTTTGAACAAAGTTTATCATAGTTTACCCTGTGCTGGCAGTTTTGATTTTAATGGGGTGATTGGTGCTCCATTGCTTGCACCAATTCATATTTATACACCAATCAAATTAATTTAGGGGCTACTGTTTAGCATAATCATCCACCTGGCCTTTCTATCAGATATCACCTTATCTGACCTGAGTGAATCCTGGATTGGACCTCTTAGTATTTAGTATTTAACCTGATCAAGTTAGATTGTACCTTGCAGAGTAGCTGATGACACAGAGTTTTCAATTTATTTTTTTTTCCTGTATAGTGGAAAAATAATTGCAACTCTATTTTAAGAGGTCTATTTCAAAAGATAATCGCAAAATCAAACTTTATCCTGTATCTCTCAAAAAGGAAAAAAAATACCACAAAAACCCACACAAAAGCTAAACCAGAAAAAAATTCCAAATCCTTCTGTGAACTGACCTGTGAAAGCTATACTGTTCATATGTATCCTTGCTTTTCATGTAGCAGAATTCACTTTGATCCATGGATTCTAAGCTGTCTTGGCACAAGTGAAGCAGGACTTTGTTGTGAAATTAGTGCCTGAAATTCAGATTCCTTTATGCAATAGGATGAAAATCTTGCCTTACAACCTATGCAGTGTTGCTTAAAGATAGCAGGAGTGCATTATGGCATTATCTAGGAACTGCTACTTGAACTTCTGCAAACTTCCACTGAAGTAAGTGGGATTACTCATCTGAGTAATGTAAGCAGAATTCATTACCAAATGAATGTTTTCAACAGATCTGCATGTAGACCTCACAAAAGAACAACTATTGCAACACTTTTCAATAAACATCCATCAAAAACTTTACATATTTTGCTGCTGAATTTTCTATTTAATTTTTGAATTTTTCTGTTTAGTATTTTACCATTTTTAGTCTATCCAAAAAGTAAACAAAGGAAGAGGTGAAGGTGTTGCACAGACACAATTGCTCCAGGCAACTGTCAAATGTAAAATTCAGTGGAAAACTTCAACATGTCTCTAGTTTAACTCAGTTGAGGAATGCTGCAAAAACAGGTGTTGTCTGACACAAGCAATAATTATCTTTCACCTTGATGGATGTTAGTTTAATCTGTTTTTTACATGGTAGCTCGGTCTCAGCTGGGTTAATGCCAGAAAGCAGATGAGATGTTTTGCGTACTTTGTGTATGACAATATCCCAGACTCTTTTTACTCCCCTTTTTTATTTCTTATATGGAACTGTTTTAATAATCTCAGTGGTTTATCCATTAAAGTTTAGCTCTAGATTCATTTTGTTTTACACTATCAATGTATTTTAAATGAGCTTAAAATTAAACTGCTGGCTATTGGTATTTTATTGAAAGAAAAGAGACTAATGAACAGAATATGCTTCTAACATATAGATGGTTACCTATGCAATATTAGCAAAGTAAAATAGCTCAAAGAACAAAATTAGGAAAACAAACTTAAGAAAAATTAACAACCTCCTCCCCCTCGACTTCTTGTCATTTCTTCGCATACATCTAAACTAGAAAATAAAAACACGTAAGATCTACCTTTAATCTAAAATGCTTTATTACTTTCTAGCATCCAGTACTTATATCACATCCTGCCTTATATTAAATCACTCCAAACTAGACTACACCCTTCCTATAGCCTTGGGCAGAATTTCTAGCCCTGTGGGCATGGGAATAGTCTGTAAGCCACGCTAACATTGAACTTGGCACACAATGTCAGGGATTCTCTTTGCATAAACAGTGTTTTAACAGTTTCTTAGAGGTGTTAGGCAACACATACAGCAAGTTAAACAAAAGGCATGTGGGGCCTCCTGATTTGGCAATGTGTTTTACAAAGCCTAAATTAACAGACATGTAGTACACCACCTCAATATAAGATTCCTTCTGGTAGTTCTGACTTGTGCACACACATGGTGTTGAAATTATTTCAAGCTAAAGCACATACTAGTGACAAATACAAGTAAATTTCCACCAGTTCCTGTTGTTAAGTTTGCTCTTAATATCTCTTGTCTGACATAGAATTTCAACATGACAGGAGCCTTGTGCACTGAAAATGGTGGGTTAATATTAATAGCATTGGTTTCCTCTGAACGTACACTGTACTTCCCCCACTGTGCAGAACACCAATGGTTTAAGTACATTCCTTGGCCTACATATTCTTCTCTCCACAGTCTGCACCTGAGAGTCTCATTTATTTCCTCTAAAGACAACTACCATTACTCTTCTGTTATGGCATTAGGCTAAAACAATAGCAATGAACTGTTTCAAAAGGACAACACATAGCAGGATCAAAAGACATCGCTACCTGAAAACCTGTGTTGAAAGCAGACTGTGTTCTACAGAGCTTACAGATGCACAGAGGAAAATTGTCTCAAAGTCATATTTCTGGAAGAGACCATTAAAAAGGATTTCGTAGCCCCCGTGAAAGAAAATCACTAAAGGATCATGGAGACTTTCTGTTAAGAGTTACCAGTAAATTTGAATGCTCCAGATCAATGGTAAATTTTGTAAATGTGGATTTTGCCTCAGGGAAAACGAAAGTCAGGTAATACAGAATAAAAGATGAAAAAGTGCAGAGAACATTACAAGAAAGACTTACACAGAAAGGCAGAAGCCTATCCATTCACCATAGAACAGAAAACCAGAAAAATAATGAAGCAACCTTCAATGTTGATGAATTTGAATTCATTTGGGTACCTACATGCAAAAAATACAGAAGTACCATTGAGTTATTTAAAAATCCTATCCCATGTATGTTTTCATTCCTTATTAAAACATGGTAATGCTTATTCTCTAACATACTGCAGCAAGAAATTATTCTATGATTATGCTTTCATTTCTAGAGATCAGCAGAAGACAAATAAAGGAGAAGTGCCTGCATTTTATGTATTTGATATACAAACATAGTTTCTTAGTTGTACATCCATTTTTTTCATCTTTCTGGTTACCCATTTCAACATGACCCCCAAACCACAAACTTTGCACAGAGTACAATACTTGGCAGATGATTTTACACTCTATGGAAAAGAAACAAAAGATAAAAAGAGATGACCATGTGTGCTTAGGTATTTAATAAAAATACTTACAGATATCTTTTAATTAAAAGTGAAGAGTAAGTCTTATAACAGGTGCCCAGGAATTTCTGTGAAAGACGTTCATATGAAAGATTGGCCAGCTTTCAATATGGAATCTGGTTCTATTTTGTCAATGTTTTAAAGATGGCATTATGATTTATTTAGCAGCAGCTGGAGATATCATTACTAACATGTGTGCCCCTCCCAGGGTAAGTGTCGGAAATGCTCAGCAGGCACCTCAGATACAATATTAATGTTTTTTGTTATTGCTACAATAGGCAGAGAAAGTCCAAACATGTAAAGGCAGAGAAGAAAAAACCATGCACCTGTATAGATAGAAAATATGACAAAGCAGAAGGACTCAAGCTTGTAATCAAATTTGTAAAATTGTGCATAAACATTTTTCATCCAAAAACTCAGGAATTTCAGACTATGGAGGATCCTATGTTCTTAGGAGTTTTTATTTGAAAGATTGAGTTAGAAATCACACATAAAACACAGTAAGCATACTAAAGCTGCAGCAGTTAAGACATGAGTTGAGGAGTTGAAAATCTGTTTTGAAGTATGCAGGCAGTCATAAACTGAAGCATGCTGAGCTATATGTGAAACAAGAGCAATGACAATTCCTTTCCTCATTAACAAAAACATAAAGAAAAGGCATTGGGACTGCAGTACGCAGGTATTCTGTTCATAGCGGGTCTACCTAGGACAGACAAATCTCAATCTATATCTCAAATGGGGCTGCTCAGGAAACTTCCTGGTTTGGGAGTGAAAATTGCAAAAGGATGGTTGAGGTCTGTGGAGTCATCACCCAGAAACACAGCCTGCTCACTGAATTGATATGTCTCCAGATACAGATGGCAAATATGGAGGAGTTGAAACCTCTCAAGAGCATAAAATATTTAACTTTAAACAGTTTCCAAAAAAATTTATTCTAACCCTGGAAAAATGCCATCCTTAGTGGAATAATGGATGAAAAAAAAGACTACCTCTTCCTCAAACAGGCCAAAAGGAATTGGAGACATGGAGATTTCTATTGGGAAATGGGGATGAGATAAACCTTCCCAGAGCAGGAGCAGCAGAAGTGATGTGACCAATCCTGGTTGCTACTGCATGTTTGGATGTACATGCCTTGGGAAAAGCTGACTATTATTCCTGATTATATCTTAATCTTCATCTATCTAATTCACATCACTGGCATTTTATTACTGAACAAAGCATACAACATAAAAGGAGAAAGATTTTTCACTTAAATGCAAAACCTCATGGAGAAATATGCTTTATGTCATTTTAAAGGAGGAGCTGCAGCATTACAAAAGGAACACAAATGTGTGAATTTTTTTTTCTTCCCTTGCCTTGCAGCTGATCTACTTAGATGGGTCATTTTGGCATCCCTATGAAAGGTATCAAACCCCTGCATCAGTGAACTTGCCTATGATTAAGGGACAATAAGAAAGGATGTTTAAGTGCTTTTCTAACCCAACTAATACATTAGTGACCATCAAGAGTTTTTTACCCTTTTTTGTTAGAATGACAGACAAGACTTTCTATTATTAGAAAACAAAAATACCTTATGCAGTGTTCTTTATACATTTCACTTGAAACACAAATGTGTACGCAAACACAAGAACAAAATATGGAGCCTGTCTGTTTATGCTACATGAATTTACTAACTATTCAGAAATTGCTTAGCAGTGATTTATATTTCATTGAAAGAACAACATATGTGCAAAATCAAATTGCATGCCTGCTAAACATAGGAAACGTGTACCCAGCTGAGACAAAAACTGTTACAGATGTATATCTGTAAGAAGTAATTTTGCATTTAATTATTTTTTGATTTTGACTACAATATCAATAAAAATTAATACAAATACAAAATATACATACAAAATATCAATACAAAATTAATATGAGGTACTATTTTACCAGAGGTGCTACCAAAAAAACAGTATATTCAATTTTTTTCGTGTTTTGCCCATATCCTCACAATTGAGGGCAGATCCACTAATTTTGAATCCACTCTACTGAACGTGCTCCATTATGGAACAAGTTTATATAGGTTCACTTATTGTGTGATTGCTGAACATGATATGTGTACATGAGAGTTTAAATTATCCCAAGTTTTTGTCTGTGATTTAATTTCATATATCTATCACAGATCCAGTTGCTTCATGTTCTCAAAACACTTGCAGGAAAAAATGCTTTGTAAGATTTGAGGAGATAAGAGGACAGTAGCTCAGACTGAGCTTCTAGAAATCACTGGAAAATTATTTCCCTAACAGATTTTGATATTAAATGCTTGCATTTTAAAACATGATAATGCCTGGTTTTGGATGATGATTTGAGTCACATTCAGAAACATGCAACAGGAAAAGATCAATTTTCCTACAACAAATGCCTAAGAAGAAACCTAAGGCTTGGTCTCTGGAAATTCGTTATGTAGTTAATCCATTAAGGAATTACGGAAAAAGATAGCTATTCCTGCAGCACATGCAGGTATTAAAGATTAACAGTAAACAAGATGCTGTTGTACAAACATTTATTTTCTCAAGCAAGTCAGATGTTTAACAGTGCTATTAGAGCATTGACATACTATATGATTTCTTCTCCCTTCTTTATGGAGAAAACCTGCAGATTGAACAAAACATCCCAAAAGGCCTCAGATGCCTTTTAAACTATTTGCATTCAGATGGACTGTGTTATTAAATATACTGCCTCCTGCAGTAAGTGAAGCTGGGTCAGGCAGATGTAAAACCTCACGATGGCTGTTTCATAGGCTTGGTTTCAAATGTCCCTGAGTTTCAGAAGCAGGACATTTTAAAGAGAACCACTCATTCACTCCATACTAAAGGCGTAAGACTAATATTTTGAAAACCTCTAATTCAAAGACCTGTTATCTTTGCTTGACCTTATTTCCTGTCATTGGCAAGAAGCGAGTTGCTTCTATTCACTCTAATAGCCATATAGTATAACCCTTGCTGTGAACAACTGCTATTTATGCATCCCTTTGTAGAGAGCTCCAGTCTTGGGAAGTCATACCCTGCCTCAGAAGGGTCATTTACAAACAGCCTCTTGTTTGACCTAAGGGATACATCACATTGCCTTGCCCTGTACTTTTTACCTTGTGTACTGTACTTCCTTCCTCTGATGTTTAAGGCTGCACAGGTGGTTCTGTGCTGCAAAACCAGGTGTCTGAGTCTGAAGTAACCTGCAAAAATGCTTACCTTCTTATAATTTTTAGCTGGATTTCAGTAGTTATATATGTGCTGTTGGGTTTTTTTGGTTTGGGTTGGGTTTTGGGGGGTTTGTTTGTTTGTTGTTGTTTGGGTTTTGTTTTTTGAGGGGTTTTTTGTTTTTAATTTTGTTGGTTGGTTTGTTTTTTAGAGGAGGAGAAAAAGCCTATTTATCATGGGTTCTTTCCATTCTGTAAAGAAAAGATTTTGGTGCCTTGCTACAAGTATTTGTCAACTGACCAAATATGAGTCCAAACCATCTACGTATTCCCTTTGCCAAACATATTAATGAATAATTCATTGATTAAGAAATATATAAGAACAAACAAGAACTAGGAACTTATATCTGGGAATTATAAATATTTTCCACTATTAAAAGAATGGATAATATACAAATTACAGAAGGTATTTTACAAGAGATTCCAAGTATGAAAACTTTTTGAAGCCTCTCTACATTTAATTTCTATTTTTAAAAATATTATATAAATAGCTTTATATAGATAACTATATCTGCTTGAAGTTGTCCATATCAGAAAAAGAGAAAAGCTCTCCTCCTCTTTCTCCATTCCATTGTGCTTCACAAAGATCTAGATCTCAAAAGAATGTAAAGTCATAAAATGGTACAGAATTGAAGGCATTAGTTTATATATTAAGAAGATGGTATATACATCATCTCTGTGTAATTAGGAGAATATTAATATTTCTCGAATCTTGTTTTTCTGTTAGGACAGATCAACTATGGCAGGTCTGTATTCTAAAGATTTAATAAATCAGTCAAGTTGATTTTTTTTGAACACCTATAGTCACAAAAATGTTTTCACCCACTTTGAAAAAAATTAATCATTTTGATTCTCAGTGGAGAAACAGACAAAAAAAAAGAAGCAAGTCAGACAAGCATTTAGAAAGCATTTTCCTGCTTCTTCTGCATTTTATCCCCTCTGTTAGGGGAGGAATTAGCTATTTAATATTGCACTCATGTATCACAAAACTGCAGCTGTTAACAATACCATCTCCATATTTGAAATGCATACATTTTAAATTTTTCCTGACAAGTTAAGGATTGTTTCACAGGATGTTGTACAGAACTAACATATGAAGCTCAGTTCTACCTGTGAGAATTCGTGGTAAATATATCAGACTGGATGAGGCATTTAATGATGGTTTGTTTTGAAGAAATAACAGAATTTCTGGGCACAGAAAAAGCCTGCAGTGCAGCACTTGGTGCTGTGTTTTGTAGGTGTCACTAGTTAAGGTAGAGAAGGTAGGAATTGAGAGCTGTAAGGTGGAGGAGGATTTTGCTAGGGGGGAGGTTCTAAAAGAGGTAACATTTGGTCAGAGGTGGTTGGGTGAGAAATTACTACTGTAATTTCACAGTGATCAGTTTTGTGACCATTTCATAAGACAGCAAAAAGTCAAGAGGGTGGTAGTGCCCAAAAGAGAATGGCACTCAAGAGTGTGCTAGTGGCATGAAGAGTAGTGTACAAAAGGAATGTTCAGCAACAAATAGCAAGAATTGAAATTAGACTGAGACCAATAATTCTCATCAGCTGGAAACCACTGAAGGAAAAATAAAAGGTCAGGAGGTATTACCTGATCGTGGAAAGACTGAGTTGCCAACATGATATGGCTGTGAAAAGCCAAAAGTGATCCTGGAATATATGAGGTGAGGCACTTCCAGTGGAAATAGGCAAACATTCATAACACTGGAGAAGGTGTTGTTCGAGCCTCATCTGGAATACTGTTCACATTAGCCCATACTTTAAATTCATCTTTGTTCACAATTGAATGACTAAAGAGAAAACTTTCTGTACTGACAGGACCCTGGAGAAGAGAATGAAAAGGTTTGTGTGGTGTAATAGAGTGAAGTCTGCTAGAATGGTTCTCTGTACTCAAAATGGAAAAACCTTTATTAATTTTAAAACCAAATTAGCAAGAATAAATAATTATAATCTAGGTCTGAGCAATTTTTTCCTGGATTTCGAAGAAGGTTTTAACTAGAAAAGGGACATTGAAAAAGAGTCTTCCTTTAAGAATAGTAGAAGCAAGTACCATACCTGTTTTGATGGCCAAGTTTGATACATTTTGAGAATGGGTTTTGTGAGTAGATAGCAATTACCTGCAACAGCAATGTCAAAGGAGGTGCCACGATAGAGCACCTTCACCACGATAGAGCACTGTCATAGAGCAGTGCCACGATAGCATATATTGCTTTTGATAAAAATTACTAGCTCTGATATATAAATTACCACATAGTTTCCAAAGTAAAGCTCTCTGTAAAATAATTCTTGCAAGATATTGACATATTAATATAGTTTCTCTCAAAATTAAAATTTAAAAACAAGCTCTTTCTCCCTCCACTTCTTCCCCCCACCTTACATCAGCAGATAGTAAACTTTGCAAGAACCACTTCACCAAGCAATAGTAACGGTAGGAATATATTATACATTACTTCCAAAAGAAAACATACCTTAGGATGTGGTGAAGTGTAGAAAGATATTTTTATGGTCAGTGTGAATATTTTAGTTTCTAGGTTTTGTGGCACATGATGATATTATGTTAAGAAGTTATTATTCTGCAGTGTATGACTTACTGCCTGGTCCTGCTGTTTTAACTCAGACCTTTCACAACTTGTTTTCAGACAAGGGGATTCTTTTACATTAATTGTGCATTTGAGTAAGGAATGCAAAACTGAATCCCCATTTACTACATTGAAATAAAATGAACAAACCAAATAGGGTATGAGAGAACAAGGAATTTGTATTTTGCATTGATTCAGTTCACAACCCAGCTGTTTTCCAGATTTAACCCTCATATTGAGAATTCCCCTACTACTTGATAAATCACTCAGAAAGGTTCAGGTCTCTGACTATCTTTTATTCAATTCCTCTTTCCAGACAGAGATAATAAAGTGGACAATGTTCACATTCAGGCACAGAAAAGGTGATAGTCCATTAGGAAATCTGAGCACTTCTGCAGTAAGTCAATGTTGCTGTTTCTTGCCTCACTCTTGTCAGTTTTAACCACTATTCCCTGGACTGCAATGGGCAAATAGACTCCTCAGTGCACTGGCCTGTACTGTCATCCCAAGAAACAATTGAACTAAATCACAGAGGGTAAAACCTGAGCCTTTGGAACTAGGGTTCCTAGGAGTTTATCTTTCAAAGTATTCTTGTCTCAAAAATCAAGCATACTCATCATTAGAAAGCCTGGGTTATACAGAGCTAAGGTTGCAGGTGCCACTGTGAAAAGCAGAGTTGAATACACCAGCTCCACACTCAAGTAGCCATCACACCAACATGGTAACCAAATTGACACCAAACTCATCCTCAGCCTTATCAAGCTTTCTTCAAAAGATGTACAACTTCATTAAAGGTACAGCCAAGCCCCTCACTTTCAGAGAAGCACTCCCGCTGCTGTGATAGCATCCTGCTTCCTGACCAGACCAGTGAATATGTATAATTGTGGTCTGGCACAATTCCAGGTAGGGTCAAACTTCTGCCCTGGAGCTGAACACTCCACCATGCTTCTGGAGGCTCTGTGGTTAGGAATACCTTCCCAGCAAGAGGGTGAAGCAGGTCATCCAGCCAAGGTGTGACTCATATTTCCTATGTCTTGGATGGCAACTTGCATTAGTAGGCAATTAGATGAAAAGGAAACATCATTGCTATTTCCCCTCTTCTGAGTGACATCCTGAGCATATCTAGTAAAAAATTAATGCATCTAGGGCCCTCAAGATTTGAAGCTTATTGAAAACAAATATGGATCAGAAAATGCTCTTTTAGACTCCTAGTTCATGCTACAGATTCCTAGAAGCTATGAAATTTTAAATAGTAATAAAATAAATAAGATAGTCTCTTTATAGGACTCCTGCATAAAAATTGGGTTGCTAGAGAAGTCCTGCAAGGTGTTTTGGCTAGATACAGCCTGTTTTTTCAAATTCAAGTGGACACTTGCTTATCAACGCAAATGATGTTGTCTTCTGAAGTATACCTTGCTTTTGTACATAATATTGCGAGCTCCCTGCATTACACAATGCTATCTTGATATTGTATTACTATCATTATTGTCTTCAATTTGGCCTGCAAAAGCCTTCTGCATGGTGTAGACACTGTGCAAGGACAGGCTAACATGCAAAATCTGGTCAGGAGAAGGATGCAACACCCTTGGTGTTCCTCTGCAATATGTTTGTATGAAGGACCTTGGCTTCTTGTAGAAACTCTCACTCTGGGGAATAGGAGCTATACAATTCCAATAATGTAGAAATGACTACCCTCTTTGTGAGGGAAAGGGTCTGATGATCAAAGTGCTTCCTTAGAATTTAACATTGTTCAGTTATCAGGATGCTGAGTGGATATCACTGTCATGTAAAACTAGAGGAAGTATTTGTACTTAATGTACACTTAATATATCCTAAATTAAAAGCTATCCTTAACCAGCCTTTCACATATTTATAGGTACAGGTAGAACACACCATTTCTTTAATAACAACATGTAATTCCTCGTTGAGTGCTCAGTCACCCATAATTCTGAACATATCAGCCTACATCATGATTGGCACATGCAAGACAGAATGTCCATCTGGAAAAAATATATGCCACAAATTACCCATAGCATGCTGACATTTTTCCTTACCTTTCCATGCACTTTGAGCTGAAAACAATTAGCCAGCTAAACTACTAGCAATAACATTGCCTAAATACTGTGTATACTACTGGTTGTGCAGGAGCTCTGAGAAACCATTCAGCCTTTTGTCTGAAAAACTCGACCCACTGACTTTTTTACTTTCTGCTACCATAAAGTGCTTCTGTTCTGGAATTGCCAGCCAAAGTGCCTCCTTAGGCACTGTGCCTCCTTAGTTAGCAGGCAGAGCAAAACCTCCCTCCACGTGCATAAAAAGGTGTATATATATATATATATATATATATATATATATATATATATAATATTTCATGCACAGCTCTGCTTACAACAGGCTGATTGTTTGTGTAAGCCTAGGCACCTTCCCTTCAATGAATCCCATGTATTACTCTTTTGACAATTTAACAGGCAGCTGATATTGCTACCATAATTTTACATTCAAATAAAGTACAACATGTGTAAACACGTACTTTTTTGTGACAACATGTGTAAAGGACTAACAGAAGCATAAGTTTCACCATCCCAATTCAATGGCTCCATTTCTTTGCCTGGGGAGAGCAAAAGCTGTACAAATCCAGGATGGGTGCAAGTGTCATTGTTCAATGCACTTTTGGAAGGTGCTTAAAGTGGTTAGCACAGCAAGGAAACCTAGAACAACAAAACAGATGATAATCTAGCACAGAAAATAAACAGAGCTCTGGACTCAAGAGCTAATGTGATAGAGCTGTTGGTGCAGGTTTGCTGACAACAGCATTTTGGTCATTGGCTTGGCCTGTATACACCAATCTGTTCTTCCTAGTGTCAGGGCAGTCTGATAACAGCATTGAAAAGAGAGGGGTTAATGTTCAGGGACATTTGAACAATGTTTAAGACCTCATTTTAGTCATGTTACTGCATTGTAGACCAATGATAATAATACCCACCATCCAGTTACTTATCTTCATAAGGCCTTACACTTTCCAGGGAGAAAAACATTTTCTGCCAGGGCACAGAGAGCCAAAGAGCCATACTCAAGGTGACAAAGAGGGAATCCACAATCCCAGGAAGGGAACTCAAACCCCAGCTGAGCAGTCTGGGACCTAGTCAGAATATGCAGAAACCTCTTTTTTCTGCAGTAAAGAATGGTGAAAAGGGTACACACATTTGTCAGTAGATAGTGCTGCACTTCATGTCATAATGGTGCTATAATTGGTATCCAGCAGCCTCTGCATAAGGCCACATGGTTAGAAGAAATTGCTAAATTATTTGACTTGTAAACCCAGTTTGAAATGCTAACTGCAGAGTTGTCTGAGTGATAAACTCTTTAAGGAGAAACCTTTGATCTCCAGTCAAGTAAAGACCTTTAAAAGTCCTGAAGTCTGGAGTAGCTAGCCCTAAAGACCTTTGTTTGCAGCCATCGCTAGAAGAGGGGGAGGGAAAAACCATTTTGCAGTGATTGCCCAGAAGTTTGGCTTTGCTTGTAAAGCTGGAAGGTGAAAGGCCGTGCAGCTCCCTTCCCTTCCCCCAAACAAACAAACAAAAAAAAGGTTATCCAGCTTTATGGTATAAGGCGGTCCTTAAGTTTAAACTAATGAATTTGGCTTAACAAAGAAGATTGCAATAATCTGGAAAAAAAAAAAAAAGGGTTTATAGACAGTGAATTTTCCTGTCCCTGAAAAAAACACTTTAAAGATCAAATTTGAAGTGGCCTGTGGCAGCCTTTAAGCACACCATGTTGCAATAGAGTTATGGTTTCTAGCACTGAAATGGGAAGGAGTTCAGCCTGCACAAAATTTCTGCCTGGGGCACTTAGTCACTTTATCACCCAGTTGAGCTCCACGGGGCCGGGGTTTGCACGTGTGCTGACCGCCATCCTTCAGCATCACTCCCGCTAAAAGCAGCAGGGTGTGGGACTGCCACTGCAGTCAGGGGACACTTGAACCAGATGTGAACTCTCTCCTGCCACTACACAGGCAACCTCTAGGAGAGGCACGAGGGGTTACTAACCTTTTTCTTCCTCACGAGTTTATTCATGGATAATATCCTTCTTTGCCAACATTTCTTCTGACAGAAGGAACCAGACTTAAAAAAACCCTGACCATAAATTGGTAAGGCCCAAGTGTCACTCCTCCTACTTCCTCCTGTGTCCTTTCACCACCATCACCCCCTGGATGAAAGTTCACAGCTCACTAGCAGTGTCTGTAAATGGCAGATCTTTTACTGCTAGCTTTAGCCTCTGCTGAGCTCCCAAATGGGATGGTGTTGCTTGATGGGGTCATCTGTTTACTTAAAACAGGACTGGGATCAAAAGTTCATTTTCATGGACCATTAAAGGACAACGATAACTGCGCCAGCCACTGCTGAGCTGAGCTGGATGTGACTGGAAGGGGAATAACACCATATGCCAGCCACCCTGTTTCTTATAAGATTTATTTCAAGTGCCTTCCCTGTACCTATCAGGAAATATGGAAACAGCCATCTTCCATACCAATCCACAAGATGTATCTGTAGGCAATCTCTGACACATTATCTTCCCCTCAGAGGTCACTAGTGATTCATTACAGCATATTTACAGACATTCCAACAGCCACTTGGATTTGTTTCAATGAATCAGTAACAGTCAATTTCTGACCAGCAAAATCTTACTGATCTTTCACTTTTTTCGGTCACAGAAAAACTCTGAGAGGCTTGCTGCTCATGCTGAGCTTTAAAGTCAGCACATGTGATCCAGAGAGGGGGTGAGGCAGAAAGAGAAACAAAATGGGAAAGGCTGAAAATTTAGGTGACTTTCAAGTCTCCACACAGCAGCAACTGAAAAACTGAGCCAAAATTCACATTGCCTCTAACAGGCAGCCCCATGAAAAGTAGAAGTAGTATGGCGATGGATGATTCTCGTTGTAAAAGCCTGAGTTATTTAAGGCTTTTAAGTTGACAGTAGTTTTGCCTAATAACCATAAGAGCTCCAGTCCAATCATGAGTTGAGCCTAATTTCTACAGGAACACAAAGGAAGACTTCCTTAATCAAATAAAGATACTCAGATCATGCAGCTGACCTACACATCTGCTGAGGGCCAAGCATCTGCCTGTAAAAATAATATTTTCTCCTGGAAATTGTGGGTTGCTTTTTTCTAATGGCTTGTCTAAGTGCTCAGGAGAAAGTAAGGGCCTGGGCCACAAAATCCCAGCCTCTCTCCACAAAGGTGGCCAATGCCCAGGTGGCTCCCAGCAGAGCTCTGTCTGCAGCTCCATCTGCCAGCCCTTCCCATCCAGGAGAGGGGCTGCAGCTCTCCAAAGAAAAGCCTCAGGTCTTTGATAACAGGCATATCATAAGGCCTTTTCTCAACTCGAGGGTGTAGTATGGTGTGGTTTGACTACCCCATCAAATTCATTAGAAAACGCCAAGGAGTGGTTCCAGACCAGCGTCAACCTCATGAAAATCTGAAAACCGAGGAGGGAGAACTGGGAAACCCTGGTGGCCTGGGCAGTCCCAGCACTGCTTAAGGGACTCCAGCCACGGTCTGTAGGTCACACACGTGTCTAGTGGCACCCATTAACTGCTCTCAGCATAACAATGGCCCTTTCTCATCCCTGCCCAGCCTCCCTGTCCCAGTTAAATGAGCCATTTCCCAGACAAATAAAGACCGGAGAGTCTGCCTTCACTAGGGGTAGGAGCCTGAGGAAGGCAATTCAGACGGGAATGGTGGGAGACTATGGACAGGGACACAGGGCCACCGTGAGCACCGCCAAGAGACGTGAGGAGAAAGGGAAACCCGGTACAGGGGAGAGGTGCAGGGAGCAGAGGGGATGTGAACTGCGCTTACCCTCTGCACAGCATCCTCCAGGAGGGAAGGGAAGCCACAGTGCAGCAGCAGATATGAGGGATCAGGGACATGCAGGAGGAGATCAGAGGAAGATGGGGAAGGAGGAAGCTGACAGGGAGGTGGCCCTGGTGCCTGTGCCAGCTCAGCCTGCAGGAGCTGCAGGGCTCACAAGTGTTGGGTAGAGCCAGCAGCAAAGGGCTGGGTTTCTCTGCTCCCCACTTGCTGTTTTCTTAGGGAACTTATGTCCCCTCCACTGAACAAGCTGAGCAGGCACGAAGGCACCTATACTGGTGGCCTGACTGCACTCCTGCCCCTTTTCTGCTGTGGCTGGTCAAGAAGCTGCTGCTAAAACTCTTGTCCTTCCTCCAGCCTTCAGGAAAAACACAGAAAAAAAGGAGCAGAAGCCAGGTGGGACACACACTGTGCTTTAAAGGCGACAGGTTAAGCTTCATGTCCACAGTGCATCTGTATTTCTTTGTGTAGTTTAGGTAAAATGAAGTTGAAAATAATTTTTTTCATATTTCTACCTGACTTTATACAGCTAGATGTATAACTATATACATTTGCCCACGTACCGTGTGAGTAAATATTTCCATGTCTAAACCTGATTGCAGGCTTCATGGTGCCAGATAAAGCAATCAATTTTAAGGAATTCAGGAATACAAGATTGGTTTATAATCACTCAGTTGTATTTTTGCCACTTGTGCTGAGAACTACAGTTCCAAAACAACAGCCAGCAATGCTGACAGCAGAGCCCAGAAGCTGGGCTTAGAGACCATGAAAAGGGAAAAATAGCAAGACAAATACTTAATTTGTTAAAAGACATTAGGCCAAATCTTCCTCTACAGAAGAAAAAAAAAAAAAAAAAAAAAAAACAAACACCACCCACCAACTTTGAGCCTGCAACACTCACAACCCAGAGAGAACAGAGAGCCTTGGACAAGATTGGGGAAACATATTTGGGAGCATTTTATGGTAGATGTCCTCAAGCCTAATTCTCTGCTGAAAGGATGAAGCTGATCAGCACTGCAATCAGGACATTATTGACCAGTGCTGACTTAGCCTTCCCTGGATATCTCCTTCCCAGTCCAGCCACTCTGTAACTCCCTGTTACACAGGTACTGATGCTTCTGTATGCACTTCTCAGCCTTTCTGCAGGCTGCAGGAGCAAGGAACTCAGCTGACAGCACACTCAGGAGAGTTTGTGGCACAGCTTCCCCCTCTTCCAAGAGCAGTCTCTTCAATATACCCCTTGTTAATATTGCTGTGACTTTCTTTTCCCCCTCATGCTGTAGTACTGGTGCTGAATTTTGATGAGACAAAACCAGGTGTAGCCCGTGGCATCTATTTATTTAGAAGCAAATATGAAATTTCAGTAAATGTTTTGGAGTTACAAAGAAGAACAATAGGTCAGCTCAATCCAGAATGGGTATTTTTATCAGTCAATTAAAAGAAATACTTGCCTTGAATCCACAAATGTACTTTTCCTTTTAGATATTCCAGACCCTTTTGGTCTTACATTAAAGTTAATGTTGGCTCTTTATATAATTCATACAAGTAGCCACAGGCACAAAAAAAAAAAAAGTTAATTTCTTAACTGTAGCTTTCCTCTCTTTATGTTTGCAATTTCAATTAACTGTTCTAAATAACTGACAACATGGAATATAAAACATTCCAGCAACAATGTAGGTCTAACAGCAATTACGTTGATTTACTCTGGACCATGTTAAGTTCAGGGAGTAGGATAAAGAGACAAGAGTTTAAAACTTCTTTCACACTGATGTAATAAATTCAGTACATTGCTTTAAAGTTAGGGCAAAATAGCTGGTAACTGAAAGTCAAAAAACCCCCCTTGTTTTGTTTTCCACTGTGATAGAAAACAATAGATTATGGGAAAGTTCTTCAGAAGGTGATCAGAGGAAAAGTTCACCAGCATCTATCATGGACTGTGTCTCTGTGGCCTGCTGGGATAGGAGGGAGGGACATAAAGGTGTCAGCAGTTGAACTGGTACGGTAAATCACAGAAGGGCTAGTAAAGCGCGATGGCAGCCTAGTGTAAATGCCTTCAGACTTCTATTTCTTCTCCGAGGTTGTACTCGGGACACGTCCCCTCTTTGTGACCTTATCTCTGGGGCACTGGGTTGTGCACTGGTCTCTTCTCTTTAGTTTACGAGGACTAATCCATTTGCAGGTTAATAAAAGGTGAAAAGGACAATCACCAAGGAGCCACCAAAATAAACAAGTACCTTTGACTGCTTAAGGATTCTCGTTTTTCCACATCAGCATGCTCAGCCTGTCTCCTTTCTCTCCTCATGAATACTTTGATAATAAGTACATCTCCAAACTGCTGATTATTAAAAAAATTACTAGCAGTATCCGAAAGAGAACAATAAGACAATTCCATAAAAAGTGGATGGTTCCACTTTGCAGGCGAGTAACTGGTCTCTGTAAAACTTACTTTGCTGTGCATGTCCTTGTGGTTGAAATTTGCAATTATTTTCTAGAAATACTGACTGACAATTAGTGAATTTCAAAGATCAATATGCTCTTAGTCACAAAGCAAAAGTTCCCTCAGAAATGTCACAAATTTGAGCCATTTCATGCCATAAAATGAGCAAAAACATCAGGACATGCCATCACTTCAAGCAAAATTAATTAATTTTTCTCTTTAACTGCTGGATTTATAATGCATGTGCTAGCTTGCTGCAGTGCTGTAGGCAACATCATTAACATCAATAATACATATTTAATATAGTGACACTAAGAATCAAAGACAGCAGGACAAGGAGGATGACACCAGGGTGAAAATCACCTTTGTGTCAGGCAGCCAGGGCAGTAGTGTGGTGCTGGAGCAGGGGAGCTGTTTGTCTCACTGCTGGTTCCCCTTTGTTCCCACCCTATCTCCTTCCATTCTTGTCAAAGTTAAGGACAATTCACAAATGAGGAGGCTACTGCCAGGTCAGGGAGCAGTTTCCGATTACTCCGTGGCTCCGAGGCTTCCAAGGGAAGCTTTGGAGAGAAGCAGAGTATCTGATGAGTAGGTGTACAATGTAGGTTTTAAGTAAGAGGGGAAAAAACCCAACTCTATTCACATAGGCAGGCGCTACTCTTGCTGGCAGGGCAAGATGCAGTCCTTTCCTTGCTTTCCCAAAGGATATAAGCTGTTAGTTCTTTCAGAAGGGCTCTGATAGAAAATAAAGGCTATTAGGTAAAGCACACAACAGCCTCTTGCTTCTTTAAGTCAATTAAGCCAGCAAGCCAAGGAAACCAAGACCTACTAGAATTGCATGGAAAATTCCAATTCTATCTTGAAAACATGTTTGTTCTGCTGATATTTTACAAAAGCAGTATATTTCTGAGATAAAGGTACACCAAATTGGTATTGACCCCATAGAGCTCAAGCAGAAAAAAAAATCCCAAACCTAAGTTGTTGCTTTTCCCCTCAAAATAACAATTCCTGAGGGAAGCTATTTCATTTAAAGCAGCATTAACAAAGATGACTTAACAAGTCTTGGTAGATATGTGCCTATGTGCATCTCCTTCTTAAACTCCACCTAGAGCACTGCTCAGGACCCACATCTCTGTATTTACACCAACCTTTCCAGCTTCCCACCGCCTCAGAAAGTTAGGAGCCTGCCTCCTACTCAAGAGTGCAAATGGTGCTGACTGCATTTTGGTTACTTTTATCTCTGGAGAGATCCTGTGAGAGGCTCTCAGCTCTGGAATTTATTCCCCCCTTTGCTCAAAAACAGCCTCCAACAATCTTTGACCTTCTGCGTAAGCTGTGAGGCCCAAATCCAAGGATTTGCTTTGGGAGAAGCATGAGAAAGGTTGGCATTTGTGGGTGTGGTAGGAGAACAAGTTGTCTATGCCTGATTTAGTCCTGGGTTTATCATTTTCTCATGGTGTGACAGTTGTCCTGCACAGCAGCGTAGTCTTAACCCATGGATTTTAAGGCTTTCCTAAATGGTCATAAACTGGGGAAAAGAAAAGTATTGAAATCTAGCAACATATGAATGATTGAGTATTTGTGAAAAAAATGACCTGGCAAACAAGTACACCATAAGTCACTTTTGCTAAAATGATCCTTCCAGCCTTGCAAATCACACAAGTTCTGTATGTCTCCAGGGCACTAACAGCATACAAGTGAAACTGCAATGTTGGGACTGCTAATAAAGGGACAAATAACACTTTAATTAGCTGAGAATACTTAATATCTTGCCCTGCCTATGTTGCAACTGAGAGGCAAGCTGTAAACACCTATTAAAACAGCACTATTATGTCCTACTACGAAAGTTCTCTTGTCTGTCACCTTTTAAATATTTAAATCTCAGATTCTTTAAAAGCTGTTTCCGCTGCTTTTACTCTTTGGATGTAAACAGATTTGTTAAATATTTTATTTCTAACCCACCCACGAAGCTACATTCATTTACATAACTTAATGAAGGCTGCATTATTCATTGAACTTCTCATATAACATTTTTTGTAAGACATTATTAAACAAGTGAAGCAAGCCAGTCTAGTAATGAGTCTTCTCTAAACTTGCTGCCAGTTACATTTCCTTTCTCCTAATCTATCACTCTAATGGTTGCAACTAATAAACTTTTTGAATTTTTGCTGCTAATCTGTATATGTTTTGCATTGCATGCTGGATGTATAATTTGACAGAGAATTTACAATACAAACCACCTGGCAAACAAAACTATCTCAATTAAATGCTATCCAAACCCACCCCACTCTTTTCTTGTTATAATAGAGTACAACTACATGTAACATAGTACCTTTAGGCCATAAATAAATTCACTAATTTGGGCCTGGAACATACCAGCAGTATATCTCAAACACAAGATTTGTGTCTGTGTTTTAAAAATTCAAAATCTTTGCCTAAAGTCAGTAGATTAAAGTTTGGTTTATGCAAATGTCCTGCATAGCCTTGTAAAAGATCCAGTAGTCTTGCATACAATCCTGTTAGACTGTTCTAGGAAAGATGATATGCAACAATTTTCAGGTAAAGAAATTCCACAGTAGGTTGCTTACACACGGGCTATTTAACCTGTATTTAACACTATATCAAAAATAACACTGGATTTTCAGAAAGTCTAAGCAGTGCAGCTCCCTTTGAGATAGAGAGCAAATTTTTAGAATTTATACCTCATAAAATCAATTTCAATTACTAAAAAAAAAAAAAATAAAAAGTTGGATCCAGGGTTCTAATTTTACGCACATTAGTTTTTAAAAGACAGGCATATTATTTTATCAGCATCCACCCTGAAAACCTCTGCAGATGTGTAGAATTAACCAAACACAGCAGTGTTCCGTTCTCAGAGATGGCTAGATTCAGATTTGTAAAAACATTTTTTTAAAACTTCCTATAGCATTTAGGTAAGTACAACTTGAAAATCAAAGGTGAAGTATTTTACATATTATTAAGTATTTTTCTTGGTATCCCTCCAAAGGTTATTTTAAATTGCTGAACAGAATAAACTAAGAAAACATACAATATACTTAAATGGGGCAGAAAGAAGGAAAATCTTTTTATCAGCCTCTCATCTTGCAAGGTCCAGGTAAAGACTCCTTTAAGGAAAGTAAAAAAAAAAATAAAATTCCAGAAAAGTAAGTTCAAAACCTTAAGCATACAAGACTTCAAATTATATTGCCCTTGAATAGGTGCTTCTATGAACCAAAACAAAGGAAAATCTTTCCCAGCTCCACTGCTGAAAGCAACCTGCTTTCAGCAAAGAAACATCTTTGTTTCATAAGGACAAAATAGATAAACCAAATAAAGTTATTTTTAATAATTTCCAATGAGTCTTCAGCATTTTATTCTTAGCCATATAACCACTAGCAAAATTCACTTTTACCTGTTTTGACCTTATCTGAAAATGCTCTTACCTTTCAATCAAGTATTGATTTATCAAGTAGCATTCCTCAATGCCAATTTAGACCAGTGTTATTCTTAAATGTCCTTTTGATTAAAGAATAGATACAACTGTGTGTTGTTAACAACAGACTTAGCACTGAATAGATAGTTCAGAAGTTCTAAGCTTTGGAGGTGCTGCTGGCTGGCAGGAGCTGTTACTCACATGGTTTTAGGAGAAGTGTGGGTCCTATTAACTTCCTCAGGGAAGAACCAGCATGCTCCATATAAATTATGGCTTTTTACTCCAGAACCGAGGCACAGCACTTCTAAATTGTGATTTTTTGAAGAAAGACCTGGTCAAATATTTTTCTTTTAAATAACAGGCTAACCAAGGGGAGGAATATGAAATATTCTGCCTCCTGTCTCGGTGCAGCACCCCAGCACAAACTATGCTCATGTGGGGAGCTGGAATGAGGACCTGGTCTGCCCAAAAAGCAATTAGATTTTTGATAGGTAATTTTTCAACAAAATCAGTTCCTGGACTCAGCATAACAAAAGGGGTGGGGGCTCAGAGTGCAGCAGACAGGCAGCACCTAAACAGCAACCACAGTCTCAGCATGTGCCCACCCCAGCCTCTGCTGAGCAGGCAAAGCTACACTCACACCAGAGCTCACCTGAAACTGGTCTGCAGCCAGCATCCAAGCTGTCAAAATACAGCTGCATACAGGAGATTAGCAGGGGTTGTAAAACCTGCTCAAGAAGTTGGGCAAATATTTTAGCAATTAACCCACACTGAGCTCGGTTTTACTGTAGCTACCCCGCTACCATTTCTCAAGGTAGCTTGTTTAACGCCAGTTCCAGGATGCCTAAATTGCACAGCAGTGACAGACCTCTTAGCTACAGAGATAAATTATTACAGGGGCAGTACCTAACATAGGTTATGTTGTCATGATTTACAGCAGCTGAGGATGTGCCCCCAGATGTCCAGACAAAATCAAATTAAGTATATGATTTTTTTTCTTCTTCAAACATAAAAGCCATGCAAACTTGACTCAAAACCAAAAATGAAAGACTTGCACGTATGACCTTAGACTTACACTGTGAAAGTGTTTGTATTCTCCAGACAGCACTTAGGTTCCTACTCTTCATAAAATTAAAATATAAACTAAAATAATATGAAGACCATGCAAAAAGTTCCCACATATAAAATACTTTAATTAAAAACAAACAAGACATTTAAAGAATATCAACATCTATTTGGATTTGGAGAATGTTTTGATGTTACAGAAGAAAATGTTAGTAAAGAATACCAAGACAAGAGTCCTGCTGTTCTCCAGACTCCAGATCACCATCAAATCAGGATCAAGGTTTGCAATTTTCCACTACTGTATTGGTAATAAAGGAGTCTTAAACTGAGGTTATTCGTCAAGTCCCTGAGAAATATAATAGTACAAGAAGTTTGCACAGGAAAATATATTTAAGGTTTTAAATATTGCCAAGAAGACTCAGGTGCAATCTAAAAAGAATGCACTTTGGGGCTACAAAAAATTGAACAAGAAAAATTCCTGATAGCTATGCTCAAATGTAGGTTGTATCTAAAGCCATAGGTTAGAAGCTCCCATGTTTAAAATGCTAGCTGGAAACATACCAAATGCATTATAGAAACACCCCTTAAAAAGTAATTCCAAACCTCAATGATGCTATTAAGCACCTGCAGCTATTTTGGGCAACTTAGCTCTGTCCTTAATTTTGATCTTGGAAGAACAAAATAAAAAAAGTGACTGTTTTCCAGAAGCAAACAAAAAGTTTAATTATTCTATATGGTGCTCCAAGTGCTCATGAACTGAATTACATTGGTTTACTTTGTAGATGTTTATAGAGCCAGCCTATGTTGTTTGACTTTTGAGAGAAGACTAATAGGTGTAGTAAGAGGGGGTGGCCACAAAACCCCTTATGGTTAAGCCAAAATAGGGGTCATGCCTAGGGCATTTTATCTGCCCTGCTTACACACCCCTGGGGAATTGCATCTCAACAGTTGATTCTCTGTTAATCAATTCACATTAGTGCCTGCCTTTTAGCTTTCACTTTGCTGAATTCCAGGAAAGAAGTTCTTAAACCAAATGCATGCTCTATCTCTGACCTAGTCAGAGCTGCTGCATTTCAAGGAGAAATAAGCAGATTTTATTTGCTCTACCAGCTGATAAGAGACACCTTTGTAAGTAAAAATTCATAGCCAGCAAGCTCAACACGAACAAGATTCAGTGGTCTGTTTACACAGGTCAGCAGTAATATGGGAGGAGATGACATTTATGAATTTTTTTTCCTCTACCAACTCCAGAGAAAGATTTATGAGACATTTTTCCGCTTTCCTTTTCTTATTTACTGTGGCTTAACATGATGTGCTTAATAAAGAGACCTGTAGCACTTGCCATTACTCCATGCAGTTTCAGCATGTGGTTTTGTACTGTTCTTGCATTTACAAGCTAAAATTTATAACAATTAACTACTCACAAGCAACTACACATGAAGGAGGGGAGAGTTATGAACACAAAAATAGCAAATACCTCATTCACAGAAGCAGATCAGACTTCATTTCCAAACCCTAGAGCCACATTGATTCAGTTACTCTCTAGTATACACACAGATCTTCATACAGAGGATCATCAAAAATAAACTTTATTATCAAACTTAAAATTCACACATTAAACATACAATCTAGACACAAATAATACTGAAAACATTCTCAAACAATAACCATTTCAGGTAATTTGGATGAGTAGCAAGTTACCATTGTTTTGAACGCTTTTTGAATATTTCTTAATACATACACCATCCTGAAATGTCTTCAAATGCTTAGCTGGCCAGCTCTCAATGATATTTTTAAATAGGGGGAATCTTATTTCTATAGAAATAACATTATCTAATTATGAATCAGAGACCCATAATTGTAGTGCTTGGGGGAAAAAAATATCATAGCCTCTTGAAATATTTAAAAGACATAAATAACTATTGTACATTTACAAGTTTTAAATATTTAAAGGCCTTTGTCACTATAAAAAGTTATTATGTACATATTAAATGCTATATAGAAATCCAGTCAGAGGTGAGTGTTGAGCTCTCAGATTTGGCCACTGAAGCCTATGAATTTGGTAGGCAGATTGTCCACAGGGTACACTATGGGGCCTGTTTTCATTGTAGGAGGTCCATTCAGCAGCTGCCAGTCACAGCTCCGAGCCAACTCCACTGTAAATATTTTTAGAAGGACTTTTGCAAACTCTTTGCCCACGCAGCTCCTCAAGCCCCCACCAAAAGGAATGAAACTGAACCTAGAGGAATCCTCTGGAGACGGAGACATGAAGCGATCCGGATTAAATTCTTCCTTGTTGGTAAAGAGATCTGCCACATCGTGTGTATCACAGATACTGTAAATAACATTCCAACCTTTAGGGATCTGGTAACCCTATAAAAAAAGAACAGAAAGGAGATGTGGAGCACCTTGCTGTGTTAAATAATGTGAACTGACAAGACACATCAGTGCACCCCACCTCCCCTCCTGGCTTCCTGCAGGTCACTCTAAGGCAGACAGGCTACATGAAGGCAAAATACTTTGCAGCTGCTCTGAGGAGTTGTGCCCAAACCTTGCTTACATTTAGCTCAAGGGTCTTGAGTGCAATCCGAAATCCTCCAGGAACAGGCGGGCTCAGCCTGAGGGTCTCTTTGATGACACAGCCTGTGTACTTCAGCTGCTCCAAGACCTCCATGTCCAGCTGCTTCTCTCGGTTAGAACTGCACAGTAACCCCTAGGAAGGAAAATGCTGCCATGACATTCATGAACCATGCACCAGGGCACTGCAAAAGTAGCTTCCCCTCAGCTACAAGCAGTATTTTCCTGCCACCCCTAAAAGTAGGGCACCACCTGGGTCAAAGGGAGCCCTGTCTGAATACCTGTCCTGGAGGTACCTTCCTCCCACTGCCCCCTCCTGTGAAATGCCTCTGGGGAAGACACCCACCTTCACCTGCAGTTCTTTCCTCACTTTCTGCAGCACTTCATGGTGGAGCCCTAGGAAGGCGATCAGCGACGTGGCAGCACTAGCAGTGGTTTCATGGCCCCCAAACAGCAGCTCTGTGGCAGACTCCTTCAACTCCTTACACAAAGGATAGAAGAGGCATAAACCAGGCCTTGAACACAGTATGTCTACCAGGCCCACTCTACCACTGCAATGCTGTACATTTTTCCCAAACTAGAACAGACACCCAGGGGGCAGGATAGGGGGGTTGGTGGTGGTGTTGATGCTCCCTGTGGACACGTTTCCCCATCCAACAGCCTGACTGCCCCTCAGCACCTTGGTGCTCAACACAAGCTGGTTTATTTCATGGAGAAAGCAGAGCATCTCCCGCTCTTTCTTTTAGTACCCACAAGGCAAGTGTGATGTTCTCAGACGGTCTGAGAGAAAGAGATGAATCCAGTCGTGGGGAGCCTTACCTGCATGTTGAGCTGCTCCCCGTTACCCTGTGTGTGCTCCATCAGCAGCTGCAGCGCATCCTTGTAGCCACCCTCGGGCTCCTTGCGGGCCATCTTGGCACGGATGTTCTCCTCGATCTTGGCGTGGATGATGTTGCGTGCCCGCAGGCCCTGACCAAGCGGGAGGGGGAGCGCTGTGGGTCTCGGGCTGCACTGCCATCCCTCCCCCGCCATCCCCCGAGCCCCGGCCGAGGGGCACCTCTCCTCTCCTGGGCTGCCGTGAGCCTTACCCGGTAGAGCCCGCTGAACGGCACATCGATGGGCAGCGAGAAGAGGTTGCGGATCATCTCCTCGAAGGCCTCGACCAGCTGCTGCTCGCCGTCGGGGCTGGCCTGGCGGGGCTGGAAGCCCAGCAGGATTCTCATGGCGATGCGAAACATGAGGCGCTTCACCTCGGGGTACACGAGCAGGCAGGGCCCGGCGGAGCCCAGCCAGCGCGCCAGGCAGGCGCTCACCTCCTCCTGGATGACGGGCACGTAGTGCTGCAGGGCGTCCCGGGAGAAGGCGCGCATGATCACCTGCCCGGGGGGACGGGGAGGAACGGGACAGGCTCAGCCGCCGCGCCCGGGGCCGCCGCGCCCGCTCCCCGCCCGCCTTGGGCCGTACCTTTTTGCGGTGCTTGTGCTGCCCGTTGTGCAGGTTGGAGAGGCAGCCCGAGCCCAGGATGGTGCGCACCGAGGCGGGCCACTGCACCGAGACCAGGCGGTGCTCGCCCAGCAGGATGTGCCGCACGTTCTCGGCGCCCATCACCCGCACCGTGGGCCGCCCGAAGAGGTGAGTCTTGTAGATGAAGCCGTATTTCCTGCGTTTCATCTGCAGGAATTTCCGCCTCTAGACAGGGGATGAGAGGGGAGAAAGGATAAAATAAATTTCAGAAAGGATAAGAGGAAGAAGAGGCAGGGAGAGCGGCTCTTTCCCACCTGGGCGCGGAGCCTGTCAAAGTCACGGCTCATCTCCCTCCCCTGCAGCCAGAGGAGCTCCGGCTCCAGCTGGGCGCCTCTCCGCTCCCCGCCCTCGGCCGGCCTTACCTGCAGCACCAGCTGCAGCGTCTCCCCGAAGAAGGGGAGCCCCATGGTGCCCGGGGGCAGCGGCAGCGGGCAGCTGGGGTCGCGGCCGCTCACGCAGTACAGGTCCCAGAGCTTCACGGCGGCCAGAAAGAGCAACAGGGGCAGCAGGAAGGTGCACAGGGCGCTGGCGACCAGGGCGGAGAAGCCCATGGCTGGGGAAGGACTCCCGCCCGGCCCCCCGGGAGCTCAGAGTGCGCGGGCTGGGCTCGCCGCGGGCCGCCTTTTATACCCTTCCCAGGTTGCTGCCCACCCCTACCTTGGTCCGATAAATTAGTTCACCCAAAGTTCATCTTTAATTGCGGATTGCGGCCTAGCTCCTCCCCCCGAAATCTTTAACTATTTGCTTTGCGCGGCGCATCCTACCCGTGGCAGACTCTGCCGGGGAGGGAAAGGTGCTGTCGGGGGCGGCTCCGGACCCGCTGACCCTGCACCGCGCTGGGCGAGCGGGCTGCGGGCCGTCCCCTCAGCCGACACTCGGTGGTCGAATCGCCACCGCCTTCTCATCCTCGGATTTATCGCCGATGCTCGTTAGAGACCGGGGCTGCAGCCAGAAATGCCCGCAGCCGGCGGCGCGGCTGTCGGAGACACCTACCCCGGGCTCTGTGTCCACTGATGGGCTCTGTGTCCGCTCCTTCCCCCGGCACTGCCCTGACGGGCTCTGTGTCCACTGACGGGCTCTGTGTCCGCTCCTTCCCCCGCCCGCCATGAACGAGAGCGCCGAGAGAGCGGCCGGACCGGGGGGCGCCGGGCTGGGACAGGGGGCGGCCGGAGCGGAGGGTCCCCCGCGCTGGGGCAGCTCGGGGAGCTCCTGAGCAGAGCCGCAGCGGTGCCGACACCGGCTCGGAGCCTCCGCTGTCCCCTGGCTCACCTCGAACGGCACGGCTTGTGTTTCTGCCGGCCCCGCGGAGGAAGGAGCCGCCGGCCGCGGCCCGTCTCAGCTCCCGGTGCAGGTTCAAGCGCGGGTCACCGAGGGAAAAGGAGGTGAGCGCGGAAAGGAAACACCAAACCCGCCGTGCCTGGCGCCTCTCCCCGGGATCCGCTGCTCGCCCTGGCCGGAGGCTCTCCAGATTCCCGTCGGGGCTGCCGCGGCCGGGAAGAGGCGCTGGGGCTCGGCACTACCGGGCGGCTCCGGGCGGGAGGAGCGGGGCTGCGGGAGGGATGCGCTGCCCGGGGCTGCTGCTGGGGCTGCGGGGCCGCAGAGCTCTCCGCCGGCCACGGCTGCTGCCAGGACACTTTTTTTTTTTTTTTTTTTTTTTTTTACGTTTTTTATCTTTTCCCTCTCTGTTACTTTTCCCCGTTACTTTTGCTTTCTTGTTCCCAGACGAGCTCAATAAACGCTGGAAGTTCTGTGTGTGTGTGTGTGTCTGTGTAGGGGAGAGGGAGATGTCACTTTTAATTATTATTTTTCTAACAATCGACGCATCGCACGAGACACAGCGTATCACAGGATGCGCTGTCGGAGCGGGGCCGCCCCCCTGGGCCAGGAGGGAACCCCCCGGAGGCTGGGGAGGAGCGGTGGCCCCCCTGGGCCAGGAGGGAACCCCCCGGAGGCTGGGGAGGAGCGGTGGCCCCTCGGGGTTCGCTGCCCGGGAGCGGCGGCCGCGCCCTGACCCGGCGCTCTCCCCTGGCCGGGCGCTGACCCGCTTGTGACCTACAACACGGACCGTGACATCTGCGTGAACCCGGCCGGCAACCGCGCCAAGTTCACTGTCTATCAAAATAACGAGATACGGTGGCCTGAGCACCGATAATTGCCACAGGAAGGCTTTATTATCTCCCCAGCTGTGTATTCCCCAGCCATCGGCTTGAAAAGAATCAAATGGTAAAGAGTGAAAGGGATAATTAAAAACATCTTGGAAGGGGGTCAAGAAATTAACAGCCTAATATGAACAAACTTTGATTACAAGTAACAATTATTACACTTCATTTGTAAATGCTTGTGTTTATCTGCAAACAAAATCAGTTTATCAGGGTTTTTTTGTGGTTTTTTTTTTTTTTTTTTTTTTTTTTTTACTAGATTCATGTTACATTTTTCAGCGGGCTTGTTGGCGCTCAGGGTAATTTTTAAGTGCGCTGCTGGAGGAGGCCTGACCTTCCTGCAGCGGGTGCTGGAGGCTGCAGGCCCAGCCCTGCCCAAGCCCTGCCCGCGGTGAGACCCTGAATCCCCTGCGGTCTGAATCGCCAGCCAGTAGCTCCTGCTAATTAAAGTTAGTCATTGCCACTTGCAGCCACCATCTACTGATTTCACTTCTGATAGGCAAAAAGATTCACCTTTCAGGACAAGGTCAGAAGGGCCAGAGGCTCTGGTTCACTACAGGGTCGACTTGCCAATAGCACTTAACTCAGCCCTGCAGTTCAACTTCTTCCAGATTTGAGCTGTCACATTTGGGAGCCAGGTTTCTGCCCGAGGTAGTGAGGTGGTCACTGCACAGCCCTCCACAGTTAATGCCAGCACATGCCCTCCTGCAGTGTCCCAGCACGGACAGGGCAAGGCCATCTCTAGCACTGAAGCAGGATGATGACGGTTTCAGGAGACTGGAGAGCTCCCCAGAGCCTTTCCAAAAGGACACTGTGCCATGGTTTGACCCTCACAAGTCAAGCTGGTTCTTCACACAGAGCACATGATACCACCAGGCATGGGATGCTCTGGAGGGACAAAGAGGATTATTTTCCCACTGCATTCACACGGAATGTATGACAGTGGGGAGTAGAAGAGAAGCTGAAAGAAACATATAAACGTGTTGTGGATCAAGGGCCTGGGCTCAGGTCTGTTCTCAGTACACAAACAACAGGACTCACTCAATTTTATTTTACATGGGAGAGAAATACCCTGTGGGGGTACTCAAAAGCCATCTAAAAAGGTGCCCTCAGCAACCATGTTTAGTCTCGGGTACCACCTCCTGGATGGACACACGGAGCTGCTGTCCTGACACTTTCCCTGGCAGAGCCGGGCTGATGGAGGTGACAGTCTGGCCAGCCAGCCAGCTACCACAGGGCATGTGTCACCTTGCAAATGTCCCCTCTGCAATGTGAGCAGCATCATCAGGAACAAGGGACTTTCTACATATTCAGAAATGTCTGTTTTTTAAACATTTGCTCCCCAAAGGCCCCTTCCCAGCTTCATTCCAATCCCATGGGCAGGCTGTGGCTGGGGAGAATATCCTGGAGGGGTGTCAAAGGGGGCTTCATGGCAGACCCCAAGGAGCCACACAGTGCTCAGGCACAATGTACACAGCTACTACTAGAGGGTGAATGAGAGATATCCTCTTTGTGCCAGCTCTAATGGGAAGTGCATGAATGAGATTAAATATTTACAATAAAAACCACTTTACACTCTATTACTCTAGCTAGAGTTGATGCCGTGGATTGGGCAACTCTGGCTTGTGTTTTCCTGCAGAGCCCCAACTTTTCCTCTTTTTTCATCTAAAAAGCTACAGTGTGCAGGACGTTTGTCCTGCCTCTCCTGTAACATACCTACAGGAGATAACCCTGGGAGTCTTAGCTGTGGGTCTGGGAATTTTTCTCTCTATCCCTGGTAGCTGGGGGTCTGTATGGGGCAGGGGCTGACTGAACCCCCATGGCAAATGTACCCTGCCAACAGTTCCAGCAGGTTTTGCTACAGTGCTCAGGAGGGGGACTGCAGCACACCCTACTGCAGCACCCTGCACACCCTACCAGGCTGTACACCAGGAGAGGACAAAAAGAAAGACCTTTAAGGTTTTGTTGGGCAGTGACCCAGTAGCATACCCAGCCTGGGGCAGCAGAGAGCTGCTCCCAGCAGCTGTGGAGGGGCATCAGCTCCAGGGCTGGGGGGAGCAGCGCACCCCTGGCTCAGGCCTTGTGGTCTTGGCTGGGCTGCAACAGGTGGAAGTAGAGCTGCAGCCCATCATCGACAGGGTGCACAATGGGCACGGTCTGCATGGTGGGGTAGCCAGGGGTGGCCAGCTCCCAGCGGGCCGTGCTGACCAGCTCGATGGCCAGCAGCTTGAGGATGGCCTGTGCCAGCTCCTTCCCGATGCAGCTCCGTGCCCCTCCGCCGAAGGGGATGTAGTGGAAGCGGCCCGCAGCCTCCGGCCGGCCGGCCCCAAAGCGGTCCGGGTCAAAGCTGCCAGGGGGGCTCTGGTACACAGCAGCTGTCTCGTGTGTGTCACGGATGCTGTACATGACGCTCCAGCCTTTGGGGATCTGGTAGCCCTGGGGAAGGGAGAGAAGAGGAGGAGAGGATTGTTATATACCTGTGCTACTGGAGGGTGAACAGAGGGTGCCTGAGGACAGCCCCAACGCACTGCCCACCTGCTCTGCAGTTCCTTTTCTCCCCAGCCCAACTGGGACACACAGAGGTTGCAGGGTGACGCTTCCCTTGAGCTACACTGCCAAGCACCACCACTGTGCTGGACACAAGGTGCTTGCACACAACGGCAGGCAGCAGCTCTTTAGCAGCCTGCAGAGTGAGAGGCACTTACATCGAGCTCAAAAGTCTGCAGTGCCGTCCTGTAGCCTCCGGAGACTGGGGGCAGCACCCGCAGCACCTCCTTAATCACACAGTCCAGGTAGCGCAGGCGGCTCAGCTTCTCCAGGCTGATGTCTGAGGTGCAGTGACAGCTTTGCCCTGGTGGAGCCGGGAGCTGGGGACCAGTGCAGGGGTTGGTCTGGGGGACAGTGGGCTCCAGCAGGGCACTGGGCTGGAGGGAATCTTCCTCCACTGGGGCCAGGGACTGGCTCTGGTCCTTGTGAATGTCTTTGGCCATGGAGTGGGGAAGTGGTTTGTCTCTGTCCCTGCTCTGGATGGTCAGGGTGTCCAGGCAGGGTCCTGCAGGGCAGCACTCACTCTGCTGGTACAACTCATGGGATATCAGCTCCTGCCTTATTTTTTCAATCACTGAGGGGTGTTTCAGTAGCAGGAGGATCAGAGAGGTGCTAGCACTAGCCGTGGTGAAAAAAGCAGCAAATATGAGCTCAATTGCTGATTCCTGGGAGAGGAATGAAAATGACAAGTTTGAATAACATTTCAAAGTGATTGTGTCTCAGACTGTTTTTACCTTTTGCAGGTTTTATCCCTGTGCAGGGGGCCCTGGCCCCCACTCTGCTCTCCCCAAACCCACACCCATCCAGGATTGGCAGGGACCAAAGCATTTCTGTATGAACAGGACATCCACTTGCTAAGTGACTGATGCAGAACCACAGCTGGGATGAGTACACATTACCTCCAACCCAGCTCTTCTAAGATTCCCTCACAAGATTTACCAATTTTAAGGCAGCACTCTAGCATGCATTATAGCACATTGAGTGAAGTCCATTTCAAGTATTATATTATGCTTTTTATCTTCATCTGCCAATTCTCCTTTGCACCCAGCTTTTACTTTTCTGCCCAGGCAGCGGATATGGGCAGTGGTTTGTGCACAAATTGTAGATGTGCTGGCAGCTAAAATGGGTTGCATTTGATCCATCTCCAGTTATGATTGATCTTATCTGGGAGGGGACTCAAGGCAAGAATCAAAAGCATAAAGGCCTCTCTGCTAGAACAGAGAGGGAAGTGGCTGGGAAGTGCTGCAGCCAGCAAGGAACACACACCAGGCAAAGGACTTGCTTGCTTTTCAAGCTGTACAGTCTGAAGCACAGCAGAGTCCCCAATAGCTCCATAGCAGATGTATCCATAACAAGTTAGGAAGTTAACCAGCTCAGATGCATGGACCACAGCACAGTCAAATGTGTAATATGTGCCTTGTCCAAGGTCAGGGGTCTCCTCACAGCCTCCCAGCCTTTGTGGGACTGTCTGCAGGGTCTATATGGAACAGTATATACCAGGTTGCTGGGGGCTGTTTGCAGCACCCTCTGATCAACTTTTTCAAGTGTTTTCCCTAAAGTTAAAGGTTGCCCAGAGCTGGTTCATGGCATGACACATCTCTGACAGCAAATGTAATGCTCAAACCTACAGCACCATCAGAAGGTGCCAGTGGCTCCACAGCACAGGGCTGGGAGTGCTGAGGCCAGAGGCCAGAGACAAAAGCCAAGGAGCAGCGGAAGGGAGGAGTACCAGGAACTGTCCCCTGGGAGGCCTGGGACCTGGCAGGTATTACAGAGCACTAATTGCTCCAGCCCAGGGGCAAAGAGGAGCAAAATCCCCCGGGGACACAGAGCAGTTTCCTTTCACATGACTGTGTCTGGACTTTAAATTGTTCTGAGACAATCGGTTCTAGAGAGGTGAAGCCACAAACACAACACAGAGAACACTTGAAGACTGAAGGTACTTGGATTCAAGTCTGATAAAGTTAAGGATAATGTAACAAAGATGACACTTTGACACTTTGCTACTATCCTTAGTGCCATATATTGTCTGGACTAGATGCTTTTGCCAAAGTGCAGCTCTCAAGGGCATCTTTCAGCTGAAATAAAACCCTTGGAACAACAGATCTCTGTCAACCCCTATCACACCTCCTGCAGGCATTAGCAGGAATTTTTACATTCACAAGTAGCAGACACAGATGAAAAGAAACCTCTCAGCTCCACCACATGCAATTAAACCCCAAGACATTTCAATAGCATGCAAGGAATTTAGGGCAACCTCTTAGGTTTGAAATAACAGCCCTTATGCTCTTTGCATCAACCTCTGACAGTGCTGCTGCAGAAGTTGTGTCACATCTGCTGTCACAGCTTTCCCTCCCTGTTTCTACAAGGCCAACAGAACCAGTGACTGGGAGGCAGGATATTCCCAAGCTTCCTCACCAGTACTGTCTCTGTCCTGGGAGGCAGAACAGGAAGCATTACACCCAGCCAGTGACAGCATTATTACGCAGGATGGTTTGGTTTTTTTTTAATTTTCCCAAGGTCTAAAATATTTTAAAACAGTATTATTGGCAAAGCAATCTCTTTTTTATGATCTGTACATTTCAAGGGCCCTGGTGAGTTCATGGCAGAAGTACAGATCACAGAAGTACAAATCACAGTTTAAGAAAATGTCTCGGAAAACTGTCTTTCCAGATCATTTGAAAAAAAAGCAGATTAGTGACTAGTTGGTGCCAGTGTCTGGAGGGTCTCTCAAAGACAGATATATCCACAACTCTGAGACAGCTTTGGACTTTTTATCCAATTACACTGTTTCATTAAATGAGACCTCTACTACTGTTTTATTAGGGTAGAGAATATTGCCATAATTGCAAGAATAGGCAGTTCAGTTTGCAAGTAATTTTGTTAAATACAAAAATTTTCTAACCATAAAGGTACAGAACAACACATGAATATATTTTAATTTGAATCAGCTGGCCCAAGGTCACTGCCATGCCACTCAGTCCAGGTTACATTTAGTATCTCCTTATTCCATTTGTGGTCAGAGCCAGAGACATGATTGACAGGGAGAGATTGTGAAATTATTCTTGCACATTATTCATGTGACTATTAACAGAGATTAATTAATCTTAATTACATTTTGACTCTGTCAATTATTTTTAAAAATTACATTATAATAAAACATTGTTAGAATAAATGATATAATAAATAATTATAATAAAATGTATTTAGGAATGTATGCTGGTTCTAATTATATCAAATAGTTGCTCAAAGTTTTTCAAATATTTTAGATTTAGAGATTGCATTTTTACAAAATATTTATAAAGCATTATTCTTTGGATAGTTATCCTGAAATACTTAAATAAACAGTAAAACTACCTTTAAACTATATTCAAATACTTTAAAAACATATCCAGCTGCTATACCCATGCAAAACTGCTTCAAAACTTGTCATATAAATGCAGTGTCATCTATCATTCACTGATACCAAATGACCTGGAACTATGAATGATGCAGTATTAATGACAATTTTTTTCCCAAGATCTTTGGCAAAATACTCATCATGTTCACTTGGTGGCTTTGGCTCAGCAAGGACTACTGGGCTCATCCCTATGTCACAGTCATACATCATATTCCATCATAGCAATCCACAAGCTACATGATCTGATGAATGAGGAGGTGATAGGGAATGACCTGGAATCCATCACTCCATCCCTAGACCCATTCTTATTTATCACCTCAGAAATTTCTGGGCTCATAGCCCTGAGGAGTCCAGTGACATGATCTACACCCTGCTCTAGGCTGGGTGCTAGGCTATGTTTGAGATGCACACAAATAGCTCTAAATATTTCCAAGAGAGTGTCCTGGAGGTTACTGAGTGCACAGATGTGCAGAGCCTTAATGCAGCCACATAACCCTAGCACCATCCTACACCAGGCCATGAAGAGGAAAGATAGAAGGGACATTCATTCCCCTTCAAAAGGGTCCCTTCTAATGCAAAGAGACGCAAGAGTACAAGAGCATAAGAGTGTGTTGAGTGCAGGCTCCCTCATGTGTGCAGGAGCTGGTGTCCTCACCACTGGTAAGAGTGGGCAAAGCCAGCAGCTGGCGGTGGTCCCCACACAAGCCTCCCTCCTCCTGGCCCCCAGCCCATGTCTCTCAAACAGCCACCAAGTCAGGAGTGGCACTGCAAGGCAGAGGTTCTCCTTACCTTTAACTCCTGCATGGTGAATTCTTTGCCATGCTCCTTGGCACTGTTCATTATGAAATCCAGAGCATCGCTGTGGTCTTCTGGGTTGTTTCTCTGCAGTTTTTCCTGTATAGCCTTCTCCATAAACTTATGTAGCATGTCCCGTGCTTTGATTCCCTGTGAGAGGCACACACAGTTCAGGAGAACCTTAGGAACTGCCCCCCTCTCTAGAGAGACCAGGGCAACTCAAGTGTAGCAATCCTTAATCCCAGAACCTGTAACAGCAAGAACTGTTTAATCTGCTGCCCAGCCCCAGAGCCTTGCAAGAGGCAGCAGTTTGGGGGGAAATGCTGCACATTCTGTTGCCTTGCTGTTGTAAATCAAATGCAACAAGTCCCAAGAAACTCTCTGGAAGGAAAAGATAGCATTAAACCCATGCTACCAAGTTCAGAGGCATCTGCACTGAGCAAACCTACAGTTGTGTCAGGTCCAAAAGAAGTTATTCCAAAGGACAAGAAAAGGTAACAATAAAATTGTGTCCAGAGACAGCAAGGCACGAATGGTTTCACAAGGGCATAGTGGATAAAGACACATTAATCACAGTCAGCTCATCTTCAGGTGTGTTGCACTCCAGTGCAGCAAAACATTAATGTAAGATCTCAGCAAGTCAAGTGATCGGCAATGTCTTTGCAAAGTGGAATGCATGGAGTCACAGAGTGTATGACCCTCTATAAAAATGTCTCCTGCAAAATCCAGAAAGACCAGAAATTTGAAATTAAAAATGGCCATGGCCAGATGTTGGGAAGAAGATACAAAGGCCTGGATTTGAGGTGGGAAGGTTTGGACAAAGTAAACAGGGCAGGGAGTGAGGAAAAAGACAAGGGGCCCTAAAGGCAAGTTGAAGATGTTGGTTTGGGGCCAGACAGGCTTTGGCTGACCTGAGAGAAGGTAGGGAGGGATACAGCAGGAGGGATGAAAGCTCATACTGGTAACAACCTGCAAAGGGAAACTGGATGGGAAAAACAAGAGCTTTGATGAAGAGTAGCAGGGAGGCTGGGGGAGAAATGGGACTGGCTGTATAAGGTGATCCAACAGGGCAAAGCTCACAGTGGAAATAAGAGACGAGGAAAGACCTGGCTAAGTGGACAGGAGACTTCAGCTGTGGTAAGGGTGGAGAACCCAAAGCCAGAGGGAGGAACGTGAGAGGAAGAATGGTACACAGGACCTATATCTAGAGCAGGAGTGTGGAGTGGCAGGCAAAGATGGGCAGAGCAGCAGGGAAGGAACTGCAGGTTAAAAGAGGCAGAGAAGACTGTCCCTCTCCCTGGGCTGTCTCTGGGCTGCTGGACTACAAGGGACCGAGGACCATAACAGGTTTTAAGTTCTCAGCCTGCCTGAGTTGCAGAGGGGGTGCTAAGATGAGGTGTGCTGTGCCCACCTGTCTTTGTGCTTGTGCCCACAGACCCCTCTGCCATGGGCTGACAGAATTTCAGATGGGATAAGATGCAACAGGATCAGACATGATGGACTCTCCAGAGGCAACATATGGGATGGGGGAGAAAAGGAGCCCTGTGCTGTACAGTGAGCTGGAGCCAGTGCGCAGAGGTGTAGGGAGCCAGCCAGGAACAGGTGAGAAGTGCAGAGAGAAGGGGAAATGGCTGGGGTAGGTAAGACACCAAGCCCTCAGACCTAGATTGTGGTGTTGCAGATGCCCTGGCCCATCAGATATGTCCCTTGGTGCCTTAGGGACAGGGGCTCTGTGCTGCCAGGGCCCAGGCCCTGCTCCCGGGCAGGGGGAGCAGTGCAGGCAGCAGTACCTTGCGCAGCCCACTGAAGGGTATGTTGAGGGGCAGGGAGAAGAGGTTCTCCACCAGCTGTTCAAAAGTTTTGGCCAGATCCTTGAACTGCTTTTCCTCCAGGCGGAGCCCCAGCAGAATCCGAGCTGCAATGCGGAAAGTTAAGGTTTTAGCGGAGGAATAAACTGCGATAGAGCCTGGCTCCGTGCACCAGCCCCGCAGCTCCCAGCTCACAACCTTCTGGATCCGCGGCAGGTAGCTCTCCAGGGCGGCACGGCTGAACACTCTGGCCAGGATCTAGGAGGAGAAGGGGGGAAGAGAGGCAGGCGGTTAAAGCAAGAGGTGCACACACACCAGCGGGGCCCAGGCCCGGGCCGGAGGTGCCGTGAGCTGGGCTGTGTGCCCCGTCAGGGCGGCTGTCGGGCTCACCTTGCGGCGCTGGCGGTGCAGGTCACCGGTGGAGCTGAGCAGAGTATGGGAGCCCAGGAGGATCTGGGTGCTTTGGGGCCACTGTGAGCTGACCAGCGTGTGCTCACCCAGCAGGATCTTGCGGATGTTCTCAGCGCCTGTCACCCGCACCACCGGCCGGCCCAGGAGGTGGGTCTTGAAGACGTTCCCGTACCTCTCCCGCCGGGAGCTGTGGAAGCGGGGGCCCTGGGGACGAGCTGCGGGTCAGCCCGTGCCTCCCGCCAGCCCCTTCCCCCCCCGCCCCGTGCCCCGGCGCCTTACCTGGAGCAGCCAGTGCAGAGTCTCCCCGAAGAAGGGCCAGCCCATGGAGCCCTCGGGCAGGGGCAGGGCGCTGGCGCGGTCCCGGCTGAGGCTCCAGCGCAGCGCCCACAGGTGCCGGCACAGGGTGACCAGCAGAGCCAGGGCCAGCAGCCCCAGCGCCGCCGCCTCGGGCCAGGAGAGCCCGGCCAGCATCCTCCTCCTCCTCCTGCGGCGGCGGGGACGGGGCGGGAGCGGCTGTCGGGGTCCCGGACTCGGCTACGGGCGCTGCCGGCTGCTGCCCGCCCGGCCCCGCTCGCCTCCTGCTGCCGCTTCGCCCCTCGGCCACATTTATATAGATATTGGCCACTTACGCCCGATCCACCTTCGGAGATGACGTATCCGCTGCATATTTAAGCGGCGCGGCCAAGTGCGGTGATTGGCGCGGAGGGCCGGGGACCGCGGCCCGGGGGCTCGGGGCGGCGGCGGGGCAGACCCCGGGCTGGGGCCCCTCCCGCCCCCGCTCGGCCCCCGGGCCCGGCCGAGACGGGACGGCCGCCCCCGGGAGCGGGGAGCCCTCCTCGCCCCGCCGGGAGCTGCCGGCGCCCCCTCGGGCCGGCCTGCCCAGGTAGCGGGGCCCGTCCCGGGAGCGCCCCAGCCCCGCTCCGCAGCCCCCACCGCCCCCATTCCCGGCCTGCGGGGCGGCCCTGTCGTGCTGCCGGCCCGCACCCCGCCGTCGGGCCCGGGGGACCCCCGCCCGCCTTCCCCCGGGTAAATCACCCGCGAAACCGGCCCCGATGTGTGAAATTAAACAGGAATACGGGCGAGGTTTATGTTACTGTATTTAGACCGTCAATAACTTAAAAATACAGCGAAAAAATGTACATTATTTTTACACGTTCCTTTTGGTTTGCATTTGTTAGACATTCTCTTAGTGTCTAAGATATAGCCGGGAAGGGACAGTGCAAAGAGAGCGGCAGTCAATGGACAAAATGCCAATCGCTGGGATGGGGCTGGCGGGGAAAGCGCAAACCAACAAACAGATGCGGCACAAACCAACAGCGGCAAACCTATTCCTCACTGCAGCCTGGGATAAAGAACCCGAGATCTTACAAAAGGACAGTTAGAAATAGTAACCCTGAGGAACAAAACCAAAACGAAACAACGTGTCACATTATAAAGAACTCAAATGGTTATTTACATTCACAACCTCAAGATTAAACCCTTTTGGAGAACAAAGCCTATAAGTCCTAATGCTAAATAGATAATCAAGTCTAGTTCTCAAGTAGTTTTCAAAGGTACTAAAAATCAGAAGACTTTTTCATACCTCCAGACTACAAAACCTGGTATACAAAATTATGTCCAATCACTTTAAGGCTAATACACATTTAATGCAAGAAAACAATAGGTGGCATCTGAAACACAAGTATCTCAAAGCTTCAAAACATTAAATTAGGATTCAACCAGAAAACAGCAACTAAGGGATCATTTCTCAAATAATTCCTACTTGGAGCAAAATTTTGGACACCATATCTGCGGATATTTAAATAACATATTTACAGTTTAGCTGTTCCATGTACAATACGATTGCGCTGGTTTTTATTGTACACCCTTATTTTTCACCATTTGTTTACAATATACAAAATAGTATTCGATCCATTAAAAATACGTACAAAGAATTGTTTGTTGAAGACTACATGTACAATCCATCTACTGCATTTTTCCTTCTCTCCATCAAACAAAAGTCCTAACTGGTATCATCATTTGCTTAGTAGAAATAGTGGCTAGGAAACACCTCTTGGTGTGATGAGATGCTGTCGATTTAAGAGGCCTATGTGTGCTGGGACATACCATTCACTAAACTCCTAAGTTGCTTTACTACAGTCTCTATGAGCTTCTGCTTGTCACGGTCATTCTTCCTGAACTGAGCAAAAATGTTGTTCTTTTTGCTGGAGTCTTTCATTCTAGGGAAATAAAAAAGCAAATGACAATCATGTTAGAAGCATAAATTGAAAAGGAAAAGTCTGACTGTTTAGATCGGTTTGCTACTATTCCTTTTTTGATCTTTCTGATAACAAGAACTGAAAGATTACACAACCTGTTCACTATGTGTTCTTAAATTAAGCTTCTGCGAGGTAGAATTCGTTTTAACAAACAGACTGTAAGTATTAAACCCCTTCAGCAGGACCCCGATCCTACCAATTGCCTCAGGAGAGAAGCAATTTAGAAAACCCGTTAGTATCATCTCCTTCCACGGTAAATTCAGACTCGGAGCATGGCTAAGTTTCGTTCACCGTCAATGACGGGCATAATCTATATTGCTGATTTCCCGTACCGACGGATATAAAACGAATTTCGGGAAATTAAGTAAGTTACAGAAACAATATTTTGTAACAACATAGGCGATACGTACCCTCTGTGAACTCTGCAAAAGACGTTTTCACCGCAGGCAGGAGAGGAGAGAAAACATTGTTAGAAAGCGTGTTTAAACCGCGCAGCTGTTTTGATGCGGTTTTTAGGAGCAGGTTGGTACCGGGCTGCCGGTACCGTGCCCTGCCCACCCGAAACATTCGCACCGGCTTCCCCACGGCCAAAGCTCAGCTCTCCCTTCCCCAGAGCGGCAATTCGGGCAGCCCCGGCCCCGCCGCTCCCGGCAGGGCGGCCCCGGCCCCGGCGCCGCTCCGCATCCCCGCCCGGCAGCTCCGGCCCCGGCCCCGCACTTACTTCTCCAGCAGCGTCAGGGCCGTGCTGGGGTTGACCCGCAGGTACTTGGAGGTGGCCTGCCCGTAGTCAGCCAGGTAGGTGGACCAGTCCCACACCATGAAGAGGTCCAGGAGCTGCGGGGGAGAGGCGGGTGAGGGAGTGCGGGGCGGCTCTGCGGAGAGAGGCCGGGCGCAGCCCCTCGCCGAGCTCAGCCAACACCCCCCCTTCACCTGCCCATGTCTTTCTTTAAGCTCTTTCACCTCCCTCAGTGCAGGGAGGCGGCTGCGCGGGTTCGGCCCCAGGAGGGGATGGTAATGGCTTCACGGCTTTAGTATTTGGGAACTTGCTTTACCCTGGGGAGCGAGACAGGGATGCTCCTGTCTGTTGCTTCTCACAGTAATTTAAACGAGAGGTTCAAGTATTCTCAACGAAGTGAATTAAACATCTCCTGGCTGCACTCTCCATTGTGACTGATCCCTGAAACTCAGCGCTAAGCCCTGGGCACATTTCTGGCCCAAACAAACCCGAGCACTTCAGTGAAGGAACAAAAAGTCTCCAAGCACAGTTCTACGCTTGGCTGCAGTTTCAAATCAGGTCTTTGACTCATGATCTCAGAGCTGCTGTTCAAAAAACAAAGAAACAGCCTGCTTTTACAATCAGATGTGATGCCGAACCTCCAGCAGCCAGCACCCTCTCAGCCCTCAAAGCCTAATTCCCCCTGCAGCATCACCGGGCACCGCTGGGCACCCTGCCCAGGCTGCCAGGGGCCAGGGCACAGGCAGCCCCGCTCGGAGATGCCTTTCCCACGGCTACCTGCGGGCCGCGGGCCCCACGGCCATTGACGTCAATGGCGGGGCGCCCCAGCTTCCCCCTGCGTCTGCTGCCTGGCCTTGTCCTGCTGCTGAGGGCTAACAAGGGCTTGTTCCCAGGCTGGCCCGTGTTAGCCAAACCTACTGTCAAAATAAGCGTTGGGAACCACTAACAACACTTTGCCCCAGCGTGCAGTTCCTGTGGCTGCTCTGCTGAGCTGGGTCCTCAGTGTAACCTAGAGCCCTGCTTCCCTGGAGACCTGCTGGAACAGTCATGCTGGAAAGGCGGGCTGTAACAGGACTTTGTGTAACAAAACCACTTTAAAAATGTAAAAGACATTTACATTTTTAAAATGTAAATTGTGACTGCAAGTCACATCATTTTGCTATTTCAAGGAAGAACCCTGTCCACTTTAAACATTTGCTTCTGCTAAGGCAGACCAGAGCTGTTACAGCTGGGACACAACAGCAGCAGCCCCTGCTCCCACAGGCAGAGCTGCAGCAGGCGCCTGCTCCTCTGACTTCTCAGGCTGCACCCCGGAGAACCTCACCTTATTCAAACTTCTCAGCCTGATAAAGCTGTCAGAGGTGTCCAGTAATGCTCATGCCCAAAATCATAACACTAATTTATTTACAGAATAAAAGCATAGATCCAGTCTTCCCAGCTTCAAATTTCTATGCTTTTTCGCAAAATTTTCCACTTCCAAACCACTTTATTACATTACTTTCAAATATAGTGTCTAATTTTAATACATAATTTTCTAATTAATTACTCCTTCCTCATTGTAATGTAGTCTTTTAGGACTAGGTAGCAACATTTCCTGACATTATAATGGACCTCTGACACACCTACTGCTCTATCATCCCAAAGACCTTCAGGGACCCTTACAAACCTCAGTGATGCATTTTATATTTAACTATCCCATAGGGGTGAAAGGATCTAAAACCCAAAGAGGTTCTGCTGACTAGATATCCATGATAATCACCAACATCAAATTCAAACAGTTCTTTCCCACAAAGCCCTTTCTCAAGATGGACATCACCAATTTTACTGAGTTGCTGAGAACATGCAAACAGACTTGGGAAGGCTTGATAACTCAGAAATTAGCATCAGTTGTGAAATTCACAGCCTGAGTTGCTAGTGCATGTTACTCATCACTTGTTATTACCTGTGTTACACAGTTCATGGTGCCCACTCCTCACAGAGGTATTTTAAAGCACAACCAGAAGAGTGGGAAGATAGGACAGGCAGAGGCACAAGACAAGCTGTGAGGATAAAGCTGAAAGGAACCCAAACTATATAATCTGGTCATTATTAACTTCTGCTTACAGTGCTACTTGTCATGGGCTCCACATGGGACATGGTCCTTAAGGATGGACCAGTGTTCCTGCAGTTGTATTCAGTGAGTCAGAGGTTAAAGATTTCATTTCTTATCCCTATTGTACCATTGAAATGGAGGATTCTGGGTAAATCCTAAACAACCCTGAAGCTCATATGGTGAAAAGGTATCTAAAGGTATAGCAATGTGATAGCAATGTGCAGCCCAAAGCCATTGGTGACTGACACAATTACAGTGTTGACAAGTTGAAAGAAACTTCCCTGACAATACTGCATGAGTGAGTTTCATACGATGCTTCAATGGTTGACTCAATTGATTGTGCCACGGCTCTGGGAAATCTCCGTGACAGTGATGGCTGGGAGATTACACCTCATTTGTCACTTGGCCAAACACAGGTATGCATGTAGGGCTCTAAACAGACCATGAAGTCTGTTGTTTTTCAACACGAAGTAGAAAAATGTCACACAGAACATGAAGCATATTCTGTGCACTCTAAGACAGTCCTGGCCCTAAAGAGTAAACACTCAAAGAGCCACTATTGTCAAGGGGGTTGTACTCAGAGCTTCTTCCCTGCTCCAAGCATGGTCAAAAACCTACACGCAACCAACCTCATGCTAATAGATCTCTTAAGTTCAAGCAGCTGTCATGATAGCAGGTAACTCAAGGGCCCAGATATGCAATCAAATGACACATACCACTCAGTCACAGCTCCCTTCCCTTCTTCTGTGCATCTGTTCAGAGGCTGCAGTGTGACAATCATGTCCTGGCTCTGGATTAAATGTGGCAGGGAGCTGCAGACACTGCTGGAGACCAGACTGCTGCTGTGCACGATTATGCATTGAACACTTTGTCCCATTCACAGTTGTGATTCTGCACTGTGGCATACTGCTGTCTGCAGTGGGCTTTGACAGCAAGCACTGCATGCTGTGGGGTGGGCAAGAGCTGCCTGGTGTGCAGCTCTTGGGATGTGTGTCCTGGCCATTCATATCACCTGCATCTGCCCTGGCACCCAGGCTCGGTGGATGCCCAGCCTATGCAGGCACTTTGTGAGGGGAGCAGGTTGGCAAGCAGCCAGTGCAGAGAGGACAGTGTAGCAGAAATGACTCATTGGCCCCTGGACCACCACATGGGTGGTGGGAAATAACTTCAATCCATTCATGCAAAGCTTCACTTGAGCACAACACAACACCAAATTCACGTTCACTCCCACAGCAACAATACAGAGGTGTTAACCCACCAATCTGTTTCAATTTCTGCTGCTCTGTTCCTTTCTGATTTATGCCATCTTTTGCTACACAAATGTGTGTCCTATTTAAATTAATCATTTTAATTCCTCTCCCTGAAAAAGTCCCACAGAAAAAGTGGAACTGTCTTGGCCAGAGGCAGATGATGTACATGAAGCCCAGGACAATTTGCTAGTTCTGTAACAGAAGTTTTTACTGCAGCATCCAGGATCAAAATTACTAAAGGCCAAGTTAAAGCAACATTTCCCTACTACTATTTTATCTATTAAACCCTTCGCTATTACTGACTCAATAACTGAAAATGAAATGTATTGTGTAACAAGGAATGCTCCAGACTGGCATACCCCGTCAAAAGATAGGCAAACAGTAGGTCCTGGAAATAAGTATTGCCCAGCCTCAAAAATCAGTCAGAGTCACAGAGTGTATCACATCATACTGGTGCTACTGGCTGCAACTCCTTCAAGGTTAGATTGTGCACAGCTTGCCTTGAAATTACAATAGGAAAAATGTTTATTTTGCACATGCATCTCACCTAAGTTAACATGTATGGAAAAACTTCAGACAGAAAGGCAATCTCCCTCACTGCTCAGAGTCTGGAGGCAGCACAGCCCATTCAGGCTGTTAGAAAGCTACTCAGCCCCACCTAAGCAGCCACCCAAGGGTGTTCAGTCAGAATCAGCTTATCATGCAGACAAAACACTGTGAAGCACTGAATAAACTATATATATGTACTCTGCTACCCAAGAACAATGGCACTGCTGTGCTCTTTATCCCATAATAACCATGAAAAATAAGAATAAGCTCAGACAAGCAATACTATACCCAAATATTTTATAATGATGCAGGATATGCTTCCCTAGGAGCAATTATTCCTTTCTGACTAGGAACAATCTGCAGAGATGTGTTTATGTCTGACTCATTGTGGGAAAAAAAAAAAAAAAAAAAAAAAAAAAAAACCAAAAAAAAAAAACCCTCAAAAAACTAACAAAGGAACAAGGGAGAAAAAAAAAAGAACGAGCTTTACCCTTTCCTGTGCACCACACAGAACATCTATATATTGTCCACTTACTTCCATTTACAAGATACAGTCTACACTTCCACCTTATTTAGAGGATTTTGCCTCTTCTAAAGGTGTCATATAAGGGGAGCCTTTGTCCAACATCTTGGAACCATGAGGGCTGATCATCAGAAAACAACATGTTTCTTACAATGTACGTGCAACAGTTTTGCTTTCCCAAACCATTATATTATTAGTCACATGTATACTTCTAACATTATAGGTAACTTAAGCCTCTGGTTGCTGTACTGCACTTTTATTTTGAATTATGTTCTACAGTGCTTTGATTTTGTAATTTTCCCTTCATGTGCAGGTATTTTCTAAATGCCTTTCATGTCTAACATTAGGTCTCTGTAGAAATAAACATCTCTTGGGAAACAAAGGTACTTATGTACAAGTTTCTAGTAATTTCTCACATTGTACAGATAACACTGCCATTTTCAATTGGAAGACTTCTACTTTAAAAGATACTAAACTATGTTTTAGTAAACCTTGCTAGCTAACATGGTCAGTTAACACAAAACATTATAATATTGATGCTATGAGGGGAAAAGATCTTAAACTTTTAGGGACAGAATTCTGATTTCAAATAAGGTACTTTTACCTATTCTTCAAAGTTAGTACTCTATCGTTTTCCCAGTATCTAGGTGATATGGCCGTGTTTGAATAGAAATTACTCTTCACCATTGCCCACTAAAGCTTTGTATTGTATTACCTAAAGTTCAGAGCAGCTCAGCCATAGTCCTGTATTTAGGCCATCTTGTAATTACGTGAGAATTTTGTGCACTGGGAGCTGCTGGAATCGACCATCCGGCCCTTTCAATGCCATTTGAGCCTCTTGTCACATCCTCAGATATCATACAGATGCCCTTTCCTTTTTACTTTTGGGCAACTGTCAGGAATAATCTTGGAAGAGAACGCAACTTTGGGAACTAGCTATGCACAGAGTGAACACAGCAACAGACAGAAGGAGGAGACATGAGCTCTGCAGATGGAAATGGGGGCAGTGTCCATTAGACACTGAGCTGGTTACACTACAAAAATCCTAATTGTAAATTATCAAGGTAGCTTAGTGCAAGTTGGAATGGTGCAAGTTGGAATCTCCTCTGAAGCAGCATAAGCATCAGCAAATAGCTTTGGTTGTACAAATGGCACCAGCGATTCACAAGCTGGAGATAGAACTGAGTTGCACACTTAATTTCCTTTTTACCTTTCAGTAAAGTCAAATATTCCATCCAAATAAAAGTAATTCTTTTAATATATCACTGTGAGTTATGTCAGTTCTGGCCCACTCTCCTTGCTCACAAGCTGAATATTTCTTATGCTAAACAGTTTATTAACCCCTAATCACCCGGTTACTTCTGGACTTGATTGCATATGTAATTACCTTTTGTCAGGTACAATTTGCCTGATAAACATGTCAGAACACTTGCTGCTTAGTCTGTTGAAACAGATAAATGCTGTCTTTCCACAGCCTTGGGGCATAATTAACAGGGGAAAAAAAAAGGCAGTTATAAAAACACACAGAAGCTGATTCAGTGAGGCAGGAGTTCACAGCGTGCAGCCCGCCAAGGCCCATTGCCCGGCCCGCTACGCTTGCCTGAGCTCTTATTGAGTTCCAGCCTGCTGTGACAGGGCAAAGGGGGCAGCCCTCAAAAACTGAGATTTAAAGTAGGTTTCCACGTGAACTTCAAAAAAGAGTGTGATGATGCCTGTTTGGAGAAAAAAAAAAAAAAAAAAAAAAAAAAAAAAAAAAAAAAAAAGAAACCAACACAGTGGAGCAGCAGATAATGAAATTGGTAGAGTCCCTGTCATCATTTGTGTTATACGCTCAAACAGACTCTCTGGGATGGGACCAGGAATGGAAAAACTAAAAGAAGGCAGAGGAAAAAAAAAAGTCAGGAAAAGCAAGCCGCTCAGGATTAACTAAAAATGCTTTGTGGCATCCTTGGGCTCAATTGCTTCTGATTTCTGCCCCGTAGTGTTTGCAGGTTATGTACCCATGCGCTACGGGGAGTGCGAAAAAAGAAATCCTTACCTGACCTCTGGATAACCCAAACAGGAGATTAGCCCATTTCCAAGCAAAGCAGGTTGTCACACTGTTAGGCCAATTGCTTCTATTGACACTTTGCATAAACATCTTACACAGGGTGATCAGAAAGGACTGTTACGCCATTAATGCTCTTTTTATTTTTTTATACCTAAGTCTTACAGAATAAAGGCCTTTCTGAGTAAGGGATAACAAAAGGGTCAAAAGGTCACAAACATTCTTTTAAGTAGGCAAAAATCGGGGAAGTTTAGATTCATTGAAAAGTGCAAATTGGAATTTTTTTTGCGTCTTGAAACATTCCAGCACACTCAGCTTTTTCTGATTTCACTTCTAGTAAATTCATTATCTACTTAATTGTGCGTTTTTACTTTTACTTTAAAATAGGAAAAACGCTAAAGTGTTCATTTTAGGAAATAGCAAGCTGTCTAACCTTCTCAGCTAATCAGTAATCTAAACATACTTAGACATTCTCATTGAAATCCTTGTGAGGACCAGTGTGAAAATATATAGAACTTTTACTTGAAGTGGGATGACTGAACAATCTCTCATGTACAGTTTTCACATTATTTACACAGCGTGTGCTTTGCACTGTGTACAGCAAAATATTCTATATTTTCTTTTGTTTTGCTTTTGCTTTGATCAGAGATGGAAACAATCTCCCTTTAATAGTATAAAAGCCACCTGCTGGGCATCACAGACTACAGCTAATTGGTAAATTCTTTGAAATTTTGATATAATGGATTTTGACCTCTTTAATTAAAAAAACCCAAAGCCTAGAATACGGTGAACTCTTCTGGGAAATGAATAGTGCCAAGCATATACAACTGCAAGCTACACCCGATATTTTCTTAGGAAAGAATACAGAAGTAACATTACAATTTTTTTCTTGAGGATGGATGGCTTTTGGCCTAGAAAAAAAAAAAAAAAAGGCTATTGCTAGCTACGTATCATTTAAGTCACTAAGATAAAGAAAGAGCAAACACATAAATATTTTAATTATTACTACTTTTATGGGGCTTTGGAACTAAAAAGCACCAAACATGAAGGTGACTTTTTAATTTTAAACACAGTAAACTCACAAAAGCCACCCACAAATGTTGCAGTCCTCCACATTTCCTACTCCAAGGAGCTCACACTGTACCAACCCACCCCACCTTGTTTTAAGAAAGACAAATGGGTTTCAGGACCCAAAAGGAAGCCTGTCAACCAGAATCATTGCTGTTTCATAATCTCTGACATAACGTTAACCTTTCAGTGGAGCTATAATCTCATTGCTTTGGGAACTCTGAGGCAGCACTGTCTTTTCTTTTGTTAAAACACTTATTTATATTCTGCCCAGCATAATGGGGCCATGGTCCATGACTGGGACTCATAGGCACTGCAGTAACGCAGCTAAACAACACAAACAACACTTTTTAAATCTTTGCTTACGTTTCGTGCACAAGTATACATGAACATATCTTACACAGGTATACATTTATTTCCAATAAAAACCATCTGCACGACTATGAAGATAACACCATCATTATTCACCAAGTTATGCTCCTCTTAATTAAAGCATGCTCACCATGAAAGCACTTACTAAATTGGAAAACAAAACATAAAGGACCAGGATCAGAATCAAAGCTGGACAAAGACAAGTCTTGTTTACTCTGAACATTTCTTGGTTGCAAAGGAACAACTGAACCACTTAAAATATAGATACCTAAGTCCAGCTTCAAAGACAGAAAGACAGTTTGCTAACTGCAGAATAACACTATACCTACCAAACACAATTATCACTTAATCAGTAGGTGTTCATTACTGCTGACAAACATCTTGTTAGTCTGGTTAGCAAGTCTGCCTGCCACTTGCGAAAATATTTTGTTTTATTTAGACCTGGTGACTTATTTTGTGAACGTGGTGGATTTCTGAATCCCCCCTATTGATCACATAACTGCAGTAACACATATTGGTCTTGTATTTCAAAGTGTACATCGATCTCTTGATCTGTGAACGTCTCCCTGTAGTTTATGCTATTTTTCTGAACTGGTACAACAAATGGATTTTCAAAGTGATGTTATGGGGACTTAGCTATGCAATTCCCATTAGTGTCAATGGGGGTCGCAGGCTAAATTCCTAGACAATGCTTTGAAAACTGAGCCCTGGATTTTCAAAAGAAGGATAGTCTGTGTTAGAAAGGCAGTGTCTTTCAGTTTTTAAGCCACTGCATTAAAACGTGCCTTTTCCTTTTAAGCACCATGCATTTAGAAATTGTGTCGAAACTTGGAACATTTAAATGTTCACAAGAATGAAACAATTTTGTATTTAAATGCTACCATCTGTTTCAAATTTAGAAGTGAAATTGTATCTGTCACTATCTTGAATGTTGGGATACAATCTTCAACACATTCATAAATGTACAATGTATAATGTTATGACAGCTGAACCATTGGGATTTGTTGCTATGCTAAGAAAAAACAGAAGTTATTTGTATTCATATATCTTTTGTAAGAAAAAAATCCTTGCAAAGGGCAGAATTCTTTCCTAAAATTTGGACCTTGTGGTACACTTTGAGAGATGCCTGGTCTTGTTATATTCATGGAATTTATTTTTTTTTTTATTCTTTGGCATTTCAAAATTAATTTAGACCTGCCTATAAACTAGAATGCTTGGTGTTGAAGTCACGTGAACAAGCTTGTTGCTGTTACCATAACCAGAAAAACATTCACAATGTATAATTTTTACAAAACCCATTAAAACTTCAAGAAGCCCAAGACGTAACATCTGAAGACACAGAAAAGTAGTTTCTGAGACAAATATAAATAGCTAGGCCCTATGAAACACACAACATAGCAACAAGTAATACCTCTTCAAAGAAGATTTTTTTAATTACAGTGAAAATGTTTATTATGAAGTGTGTTGTTCTTCATCATTAAAGAATAAGCTGGACTAGTAGCAAAAGAACCATCTTTTGAGTCTAGAAGCAGGGAAGAGTTTGAAAAGCAGGAGCCTGGCAGACAGTCAGGCTCCAGAGGGCACGGGCTCGGGCCAAATTGCTCCTGTCAAGCGTGTTAGTCCGTACACAAAGTCCCTTTAGACAAAGCATAAAACTATGTCAATAGCAAATTTTGTGTGGATTAAAAATTGTGTATTATGCAATGGTCAGGTCATTCACCATTTTCTCTGGTTTTGAGCTCCTGATGCAGAGGTGTACACGCTCGAAGAGCACCAGGGGTGACAAGTGCAGCCCCCCAAAACAGGCCACCTGCCTCTCACCTGAACGAGACTTTGAAAACATAATTTCAACTGTTAAAACTATGAACCATTTAATATAGCACAGTTTCATTTCAGCTGGAATTTTCACTTGGCTTCTGGTTGTTTTTTAAACACAGGTTTGCCAGTAGTACTTAAATATTGACATCTACCAAGAAGAAATTTTATAGTTTAGTTTATTTAATCTTTAATTTTCTATAGGGACTTCTTTTTTACCTGCACTAACTCACAACAGGTTTGCTCTAAACTATTCACTCATCTATGAAATAATGCCATGAACAACAGCACATGATGAGGCACAGTATCCTAAAATAAGCTTCTTGGGGATTAAAACTGTATCATTTGTCTCAATCCTTCCTGTAAAAATTCATCTGAGATGACTGACTATAAAAACGCCATCAAAAAGTGCAAAATCTAAAATTAAATTTTAATCACCTTCTCTGGTTTAGAGGTGGGTCTAATTTAAATTAATCTAATTTGGTGTAACTAGAAAAAAAAAATCAAACATAGGACACATCCACTTCCATACTGTGTTCTGGAATTGAACACTCCTGTCCCATCTGTCACATTTAATATTTAGCACTATCCACATGAGTAACTCCAGATGCCTGTAGTCTTACAAGTATGTATATACACCATACCACAAGAAGTCAGTATCTGACAAATGCTGGTTTTAACTGCAAAAACTGTCCTTGTATACACACACATCTAATCTAGACAGTCAGGCTGCTGTACCCTAGAACTAATCATCTGCATTGGCCTGCCCAAGTATACAACTCCACATTTAAATTTCTGTCCAGTTACTTCTCGGATTGAAGGAAGGAGCTTTAGATACACAGCCCTGGCGTGCAAATGTAAACTGATGCCTATGGGAAGACAAGTGAGCATGGCACAGCTCCATGGCATCAGCTTTGTGCTTACAGAGGAAGAGAAGACTTCAGCTCTTTGTGTGAAGCTCAAAAGCAGACCCAGGACACCGCCAGTGAGGGCACTGCTGGGAATTAGGGATTTAGTAAACAGGGCATTGCCCTCTCCCAACTTTCCAGTCAGTTCTTGTCATATTCTGACTTGGACAAAAGCACCAGAGAAAATGACATCTATGAAATATGCCGGAATTACATTGCTACAGAGATTGATTCAACTTAACAGGAAGATTTACATCAGGTCTATAATGATTTATGAGCACACTTGAATCTGCAGCAGTTGGTCTCCATAGAAATCCATGATCATGCAGTACTATGAATCGTATTATTTCCACTGAGATAATCTCAGGTTCTACAGCAGGTAAGGGGAAATAGTTTGGTTCAACACAACAGAGTAATTATTTTTTTAACTGACAACTTTATTTTGGTTTAGTTTCTTTTAGCATTTCTGTGTTCCTTAAAAGCTGCACATCTAAAATTAAAAAAAATGACAGTCACAGTGTGCCAGATTCTTCTCTCAGGCAGCCATTAAAACACTTCAAATTTTACATACAAGATGTCTCTCTGAAAAGCTTCTGCAGGAAGCAGATACAAATACAGCAACTGCTCAATAAAGTATCTCAGCTGATCTTGGGTGCTAAGCTAGAATACATGAAAAGCCACTGAAATTCAAGACATAACAGGCCACAAAACAGCATAATTCTGTTTGCACCCCTAAACAAAAATCCAGTGCAATCCATAAAGCACAGATACTTACAGATGTGGCCATCATAAGTTTACTGTAAACAGATACTTATTTCTTCCAAAGTAGTGCACTCAGGGTATGGCTGCACAACCACCCTTTATAGCAGATGAAGTTACATCCCTTAGGGAAAGCTATGCTAGACCTGAGAACCTCTGGACTAGGAATTCCACAATCAGTAGCTCAGGAATGTAAATAGAGACAAGTTAAAAGGAAAGCCAAAATCACTAGGAAAAAACTTCCATATTCTTTCATGGACAACCTTCACTTTCCTCTTCAGCTACAAGAAAACATTTACTTCCCTATTTACATCTATCAAATGACTCTCAAAACATTTCAGCAAATACCATAGCCCATATAAAATCTTGGTATTGTTTTGTTAACTTATCCAGAAAACTTGGTTTAACAAAGGCTTCCAAGCCCAGAAAGTTGCAACCTGGATATCTCAAAATTTCCTTTTTTAATTGGGTTTTTGCAAAAGATATTTCTCCTCTGGCTGTTGTTTGCAAACATATAAGGAAAAATTCCATTTTGCTCAAAGGCAATAGTCCAATAGAATTTCTTTTCCAAGAAATACATCTTCAAGAAATTATTCTCCTTAGAAGATGGTCTTTTTCCTTTAGATTATGCATTTTCTCCTCAATTGTATAGACAATATTTTCTTTAAATGTTTTATCTAAAAAATTATTTCTTATGATTTCCTTGGAAGGCCAAATAAATGCAAATTATTTTGCATGTCATTCGCAGTAATTACTCTTTATATTTTAGCTCCAACAGATCCCAGTACACATGGAACTTTTGCTGAGTAATGATGGCAAAATTCAGCCTGTAATGCCTCCTGCAATTTGAAAACATCTTCCCTTGATTTTACTTGCCACTTTGAAATGTTATCCCTTTCTAATGAGTAATCCTGTGCTAGATTCTTTTGCTTCTTAAACGAACATTATTCTCACCCTTTATTGACTGACCAGATCTATTATCACATGTAAGCAGTGTTAATCCTCTAGTAATTAACACCCTTATTAAAGTAATTTTAACTCAAAGAAGTTTAAATCGCATTATTGGTTTTATTTAATTAAGCTATGAGGGCTGTTTTACAGTGTCATTTTTTCAGCTTGTGCCTTTTCTACCAGTTACACAGGTGCCCCCTGCAGCCGCCACACCCTGACACACACAAGCCACCACCTCACCCCACACAGTTACCAGGGCATTTCTGTCTAGGAGTTATTCAACATTATTCCATTTCACTGTGAACTTTTTCAAATATTCTGCATGTCAGTGGATGCAAGATGTAGAGATTATCCTAAACATTTTACCATTCCCTGAACTATCATTTGGATGTGGAATGATAGTATCACATTCACCCTTCCAGAGGACTCAATATCTTGTTAGTGCCTAAAAAGAGCCACTTTTAATGTCCTTTCCTACATCCTAAGCAAGGGTAAACATTTTTCTTTAAACTTCAGACTGACAAAAAGAAACAGAATCTGAATGCACTGAGTGGTACCACTTACAATGGCCACTTTTTCTGTTACTTTGAAAATAAGTCAGGTTTTTAAATTGTGGTTTTGTGTGTGTCCTATTGCATGTTCCTTTCTATGGGAAAATATCTGATTGCCTACGTTGTTTTACAGATCTCAGGTAAGCTACTCAACTGACACGTTTGACACAGGGTCAAAAGATGAAAACTGTCTTCTGGTTTAACTGCATCAAGTTACACTGTGCACTCTGGAAGAGTGTGGGCTAATTATGTGTCCTTCTGAATGATTTCCTGGAGGCACACTACTGAAACTGGGAAAGCCTGAGTTCTCCTGGGAATAAGGCAACCTGATGGTTTTATGGACTTTATACACCATTAACTGGGTACTCAAAGTCTTTTTTTCTTCGGATATCGCTTCAAATTTCTACTGTTTAAAATAGAAATGTCCTTACTGGGTCTCAGCATAAACGATGGAAAATTATAAACACAGAAAGAAAAGGGTAAGAATAATAAAGTACATTTACAGACACAAATCGACTTTTTATCTTTTTCCCCTCTCATCCCATATTTTTATGTTCTTCTTTTTTCCCTGTCATCTAGTGCTTCCATCTAGTCATATCTTGATTTAATTCTGCATTATTATGCAGAAATATTCACGTTTTATTCACATTTTCTGTAATTGCAGCGTCTTTTAAGTTGCACTATTCCTTTGCTACTAATGCTCTAGAGAAAGTCCTCTGCAAGGAGGACACAATCTATATGTGAATCTTCCATGTGAGCTTTGTTTTTTCAATATTCTTTAAAACAGCATAATTTGTAAAAGGATAAATTGCTCCAAATCTGACACACCCATGAGAGCCATAAACATTAACATATATGGATAAGCTATGCCTAAGAACATGCTGGTTCAGTCATACTGCTTACAGTACAACTAGTGCTCTTCATTCAGAAACCAGTTATAACAATCCAGGATGAAATTTAATTATTTCTTTTGTCAGCTATTGGTATTTTTGTATTAATTTCATCTCCCAAATTTCACCGACTGACAGAAGATGGTCTAGCTAGACAGAGTAATACTTTTTAATTTGTATTTCTGCAGTTCTAAGACAGCTAACTGCAGATCAGTGTCACGTTATGGTATATCCTATACAAGCAGTTCTGAACATATGACCTTTTTTTCCCTTATTATAATCCAAATTAATAAACATTCATTAACTACATTTCACCAATTCAAGTAATTGCCTTACTATGTCCATGCAATTCCTTCCTTGTATTGTTGCTGTTCTGAAACAGAGAAAAAGTCTTGTTTTCCTGATGTAAAAGATTCTTTTGATTTTACTGGATTTTATATTTGCCCTGCAATGACTTCCAAAGATGAGATGGCCTTTCTTTTTCAGAGAGGAAACTAGCAAAAGGAAAAAAAATGGGGTATTCTGTCTGTGGCATGTGATTGACAGATAAATTAGAAAGGGAATGGAACCTAAGTATGCTGGGTGATGCAACTGAAAAAAATACTGAAGGCAAATCTGTAGGGTTAAAGGCTTAGTAATGCTGCTCAGTACATACCACATACCAGTGGTACTACCAGTTAATATAAGGCTGGAGAATGTAAGAATGTAAGTGATTTTGGGGCAGAAATTACTTAATACATTAACACAGCTACTAGTTCCATGGCTCCCCGAGGAGAGACTAGGTATTAGAAATGTTAAGAGAATACAAATAACATGTAACTTGAAAGAAACCAATAATTTTCTTCTCCTATGTTGCTCAATTAACAATCCTTATTCATTACTCATTGGAACCACATCTATTGCTTCACAGAGGAAGTACTGGGGAGATGGGGGCTCCAAAACTGAACTCCATCCATCAGCTCAGGGCTACAGAAGGGCCCAGACACAATGGTGGAGATCTTGCAGTGACTGGCTGTCAGCAGGAAGACAACAGCTTGATATAACGCATTCACAAACTTTGGGAAACTGTGCACCCAGATCCTTCTTCCTTGCACACACATAATTTCTTACATGACAAAGGCAAGGACTGAATGGGAACAAAACTGCTAGCAGAAGAATAACTAAAGAGAATCTTCATTTAATTGAATAACTTCCACTCAATGGTATGTGTATCAGTGACTCAAAGGGTAAGTAGGACTTTACAAATACAATAGGCACATAGATCAACTTCTAATTCAAGGAAGATATTTGTTAATTGAGAAATTATCTGGAAGTGAACCTTCTGAAACTTTCTTACCAACAGATCCTTCTACAAAAGAATGAAACCTCCAGATAAAGTTTATTCAGTGCCTTCTTTCATAATGTCATTGGAAATGGCTGCTTCATAAAGTGTTTCACAGCATGGCAGTTATTAAAGAAATTTAGTGTCATGCCCAAGAAAATGGAAGCCTTTGGGTTCTAACATTATGTGAGAAGTATTCTTGGGATTTCACTTCAACTACCAAGGATAAAATTTAGTTCCATTTGGGTGGGTCCCAGTCTTATAGGAATTTCCTCTGTAACTATGGGATGAGCTTTCTTGAATGGAAAAGCTTTCCAGACATACGAAGTTTTCATCATAACAACAGCTCTGTAGGTTTTGAATTAATTGATCAACTATTTCTAAACTGTCTTGCAAAAATAATGATAACCAAGAAGAGCTTAAATCTGATTAAATGTGACAGTTGTAGTATTCAGACAGGGATTCAGATATGTCCATCTAAATAGTCTTGACAGCAGCTTTTGCCAACTTTTCTTTTTTTTTCTTCATATCTGCTTTGACCAACCTCTCCAGTGAAACTTTCAGTGATTTCCATGATGGTAGCATTTAGAAGATGAAACTCCTCTGCACAGTTCTAAGTCAAGTATTTCACCTGCACAAATGTGATCAATAAATGTGATTTCCTGCCTTCAGTTCCCAAAATTATAAATTCACTTAACAACAACAACAATAACAACAAATGCCCTAAGGCTTATGTTCTTATTCAAAGACTGTAATCTGCAGGTCTCTAAGTCAAGCTGAGTCAGTGCTCCAGAAGTTCCCTGTAGTTTCTAAACACACAGCACAGATTTCTTGTCAGCTCATTTAGTTGTGTGTATCTTCTTAAAGTAAGAGAACTCAGAGAATTGTACCATGTAAATTAACTAGCTTAAAGAAACAATAAGGAATTTTCTTTTTTTTTAATAACTTTTATGATTTAGGTACCTATGCCATTCTTTACTGTTGATTAAGAGATGGCAGTCTGTTTATGCATTACACCTTTACACCTCAAAGCCTTTTGTGTACAATGTACTTTACTTTCCTTCGGAGAAACTGCTAAGGTTTTTGCCATAAATGGAATGGGATATCTTGTGGCCATATGTATATAATTTTTTGTTAAGTGAGGTATTGATAGAGCTAGTAAAGTGAAGTAACAGCATTTGTACACTGAGGTTTTCAAACCTGTTTTCAAGTATGCCCTCTCATTGTTAGTACATCACAATCTAGAGCAAAAATCTGGTACATGATCAGCATGTTATTTACACTTCTCTGCTGAAAAAGGGGCATTTAGATGAACTGGATACAATTTGTTTTGCACTGAATTTAATGAATGATTTAATGTCCCAAAGAATACAGAGACACCGAATATCCGGTATGTGTGCTTTTAGTTTCTGGCCCTAACAGGGTAGGAATAGTTACTACCAGGAAATTACTAACTTGCCATTCTGCTTTGATTCTGCAAATCCTTATCAAGATAGTGAATCCAAAGCCACGCTTGTTTTTGACCCCCTGCTGCTAATTTCTGTGCATTTGTTTCCCAAGCTTCCTAATTCTTACCAGCTGGCAGGAAGATCCCATCCTAGTAATGAGCCAGCTTGCTTCTGTGTACAGAGCACTGATTGAGATCTTCCTCACAAATATCTATACACACAGCTTGTGATCTGAGCCTACTGTGATTAACTACAGGCTTTGCAGAACCTAGCTGAGAGAGAGAAATCAAAAGTAAGAGATTCCATTGGGGGATATAAGCACTTACAAACAAGTTGTCACATCTGTGTGAAGAATTCCTGTTTACTTGGAAGAATACAGTACTCTTAAGATGCATATGTATGTTACCACTATACGATGCAAATATATAAGATATTGAACCTCGACTTGTGCCTGTTCTGCTCACAGTGTGTCTCAAGCCCTCCTGCCTTAGTGCCAAGTCTTGCCTGTGGAGAAGGGAAAGTGCAGGAAGAATTGCCTTCCTCCTCTTGCACAGTGAGGATCTATGCTCTGAAATCTGGGGAGATGCAACTCCTGTTTTGTTGCTGTCTGAAACCTGAGCTCCTTTCTTTAGCTAAATAAGTAGCATTGCACTGAAAACTAGAGAAGCACAAATCCCATTACATAGCACCCTGAGGCTGGGCTTCATGTTACAGATGTAACATGCTCCTCTGCTTGTTCAGAGAAGCTGGGGAGTGCAAAACAGGGAGAAAGGGATCAGTAAGCATTGTGAAAGAGCCTCTGTGAAGATGAAAGTCTCAGCAACCATTTCCCTCAGGAAGCAAAAGATGAAATGTTCTATACTACTTTCTAATTAAAAATTCAAACTGTTGCCTTATGAAAACAAGTCTTACTTTTATCTTCAAACTCTGAAGTTTTTAAGACTTACTCCTAAACATACTGTTGGGGATTTCTCCCTCTTGAAAACTCCTGATGTTTTTTCAGTTCAAGACTCCTTCTCGGAACAGAGGTCGGGGTGGGTGTACCTCACTAATTCCAAAGCCTAGGCACTATGTGAGCTGGCAGCCCATAAAGGAAGCCAGAGCACACCTTTATAGCCTTCAGCCTCCAAGAGTTATGGCAAACAGGTTTGGCAACAGGCTGCCAACTTATTCTCTGATGTCTACTGAAGGGCTCAAGAGCATTCTCCACAGGGAACACAGATGCCAAGAGCTTTGGCAGGCTGCACATTTGGGAATCGGAGACAAGCCAGAGCTGAAATTTAGTTACTGCCACAGGAAATTAATTCAAATTAAACACTGCAAACGTAACAGTGGGGAAGACTGAACTGTCACCCTGCATTCAGTAGCAGAAAATCCTGTGCCTGGGTTTCAAGCCCAGTGGTCTGTTACTCCTACCTACAAGGATTTACTTCTGAGTTAATCAGATGGACAATGCTGTGTCTCAGTAATGAATGGGAAGAAAGAAGAGGGCTATATTAAGTAGCAATAACAATTCCCTCTTTCAAATAAACTTACATTACATTTGTTGCATGGAACACTACAGTTCACAAGGTTATTAATATTTCTCACCAGAAAACATATTAAAATATAAATGGACAAGCAACCCAATAAACCATCAAAGACTTGGAATTAGAAGAAAGTGTATTCTAGTTCTAAATAACAGGTATCAATTTGCAGATGGAATACATGTTGTGTACTACAAATAACTTTAGTTCATAGAAGTGACACATGCTTATTTATACACATCATAAACAAAAGTCTAACAAAAGTGTATCTTCTAATATTTCTATGATAAATTACTCTCTACATTAGTTATATTGATTGCATCATGACTTTGTGTCCAATTTATCTCTAACACAGAAAATACAAACAGAAACTGCTGAAAATCTTCCAGAATTTCCCCCCATGCTTAAACAGAGTTTATGGACATTTCTGATCACAGCCCTTGATCTCCCATCTGAAGATCACCACTATCAGACTGTAAACTCTGTTTGCCATGTGGATGGAGACACTGCTACTGTGGCTGCCTACCTCTGGAGTTACCAACAGCATATGATTATTTTCACTTGAGACTGCTGCCCTGTGCAGGACCAACACTGACAGCAGCTGGAGGGCGTTAACAACATGTACTTAAGTGCCAAAAGAACACAGATAAGACACAGTTCTCCTCAACCCAGAAAATAAAGAAATTCCACAAATCATCAAGTTAGCTGAGTACTTGTTTGAGATGAGACAGTAGAGGAAGAAGCCCTTAAGCAGTGCTGACAGTGGAGAGAAACATCAGGAACAAGTTGTCAAGTCAAAAGTGAAACCAAGTCAAGCTATGTTGGCAGCTTAATTATATCTTTGCAAGAAATTATTTTATTCAAGAATATGTGTTTGTTAGCACACACTTGGTTAAGAATCAGGACATTTGACCTAGGACAGCAACTGCTGAACTCTCAGCCTACCACAACATTATTGTTCTTGTCCACTCCATATGATACTGGCTATCCAAAGAATAATGCACAAATTACAATATTCATGTCTTATCCTCACAGTACTTAAGTGTACAGAACATACAAGAAATTGCCTCACATTCCAAAACTGTAACTCTAGTCTTTAGGCACTAAAGAACAGATCATAAGGAGGGGAAAAAATTAATTCATGTCAGAGGCTGTGCTTCCTCCTCAGAGACCATTCAAGTAGGACAAACTAAGACCTGTTTACTTTAGAAGGTTAATTCCAATTGACCTAAGATCTGAATTGGGAGCAAAATCCCCCAAAGTTTATTCCCTCTCACTTTGGACCACTGCACTATTTACCCAGGTTCCCTGCACAGACAGTAGCAAGAAATGATTGTCAGAGAGCAATGCAAGTTGCAGGAGAGGTGGGTCATCTTCACAAGATGCCAGAGACCAGTCTGTAAAGCAGCACATGCCACTTTGATAATTGCCTTGCTGAGATGGCCCCTCAATGGCTTTAAGTGGGGTCAAAGGGTGCACATAGGTGTGACCTCAGGTCATATCCTAAGACAAGTGGCATAAGGCATGACACAATCACTGCAGCTGCACAGAACCATGAATCTGCCCTAATTTTCTACCTGCTAAAGTAGCTGGAGTTGCAAATTTCTTTGTAGATGGTAAGTGTGATCAGCTAACCCTACCAAGTCACCTGTGTAAGATGCTGAGATACTGTGTTATGGAAATAGCACAAAAATCTTTATTGACTAAGATTTTCTTCAGATTACAAAGATTTTTAAAGAGCATGTTAAGTATGCCAAAAGCCTAAGTGGAGAATAGTATAAAGAGTATAAATAGTATAAAGAGACAGAGGTGACTCAAATGGGAAGGACATGGATGCTTTCTCCTTTGTGATTTCTGTCCTCTTAGAGCTTCCTGCTACTAACTACTGTTGTCTTCTTAGACACAACTCTTTCTCATGCCAGCTGTTTCTGTTAGCTCTTCTATGTCTGTGGAAGGAAGAAGGAAAGGCTTGCTGGGGACAACACGCTGCCTACACATTGTCCTCAGGGAAAGACAGAGGATCAAGAACTGTTAGGTTGAAAATACCTATGGCAATTCTTTTCAAAGCTGCTCCTCCCTACATGGTAATCATTCAAGTGTAGCTCCTCTCTCTGTCTTCCAAGCTGGCTCCCTGTAAGTGGCTTTACTTCGTTAGTAAAACGTGCTGTAATATCCTACTGCCCAATCCTCATTAATCTCACACATTGCACTAGTACAGCACAGAGTGAGTAGCTGTTGTTGAGATAACTGGCTTCCATTAGCAACCATGTGATTGGCAGGACGATAAAGTCTTTTCCCTTGCAGGTCAGCTGCTTTTTAAGAAGAGGGCAATCCTGCTGATCCATCTTTTAGCTACAGTCTCTCACTGAGTCCCAAATCTCCTGCCTTTTAGCTTTGATACGGTTCAAGCTTTCCCCCTTGTATCAGCCCCTACCTGTCATCAGCTCCTCTGTACCAAACAGCCAATATCAGGAGTTTGACCTCAGGGCACAGTCCGGGTGGGCAGGTAAAACCTGACCACTGGACCTACTTCCTTATCTTTCATATCCTGCAATTCATGAAGAAGTATCGAATTCAAACTAAAAAACAGAAGCATGACCTTTTATAAGAACCTTCTGAAAAAGGCTCTGTTGCCTTTCTAAGTATTCTTGAAAAGAACTGTCATCTACCCTATTAAGACAGAAATGGATCACAAATAAGGAGAAGAAGGAAAGCACTGAAAATTCTTACTAAATGGTAGAAGTTTTTGATGTGTGCCTAAAACACCTTTTGGTGATGAACACAAAAATATAGTAAAAAATCAAACCAAACCAAATATGCTAGAACTGTTCTACTGCAAGCTCCAGTTGCAACCCAATAAGAGAGCTGCCCAAACTTTTCCCATTTATAAAGTATATTAAGTCAATTAAATTCACATGACATACAGAGAATCCTCTATAAAGTGCTTGAGAGAATTCTAAACATAAATTGCTAACATAAGCTAAGAGCTATCATAAACAACATAATACCTATTTAAGTGACATACTCCCCAGTTAGTGCTTAAAACATAAGAAAATCTTTATTTCCTGTGGCAAGTATGTACAAACCCTGCCTTCTTGCATAGCTGGAAATCATGTTTTCCCTTGAAGCAAATGTAAGCTCTGCGAGTATTCCACTTAGATGGATGACAGAAATGGTGCCAAAATCTCAACATCCTTTCCCTTCAACTGAAATGAAATGATCTAAGTACAAACTGGAAGATATTTAGTCTCTTTAAACACTGACAATAAAAAGAGAGTTAAAAAGAATCCAAAAGAGACTGCTAATCAAGGCAAGACTTGTGGCATGAACAAATCTTATAGCCATAATCCTGTATCCTTCTCATACAGTATACACTTATCCCACTGTAGATAATGTCCATTTTTATATTACTGTGGGAACGTAACAGAGAACCCTAGCTTTTAACCTTTTCATTTGAAAAGACAGCTTAATGAAGTCCTTTCTAACTACCAGGAGAAATCTGAATAATTTTGCCTCAAGAATCTTCCCTTCTGAAACGCCCTTCAATAATCTTACTGTGAAAACCTACTAAATTATTAAAAGCAAAAACAATCTTACTATATAGATAATTTGGTATAGAATTCTTTCTACTTTCTCTTAATTTTAATGACTTTGATAGGCTCATAATGGTGCTGAAAAACATCACCAACATCTGCAGAAGGCTACAGATCCTCCATGTGCAGTTAATGATTCATTTCACTATTTAAATGATACTTACAGTTTTGTGAAATAATAAATCCTTTGCAAAAGCTAACTTCAAGCATGAAAATGTTTTGAAGGTCATTTGTTATGGTGGTTATAATGTCCAAATTTACAAAGATTTTAGTAGATTTTAGTCTGGGAAAACCTTCCTTTTTGCAAGATATGTGGAAAAGTCCTTCCAATATTAGAGCATTTAAAATGAAATTAAATTTTATATAGAATAAAGGTCATCCAGTTGGAATAAATCTGCTTTCCAACAGTTTAAAAGAATTCCATGTAACAAATTCAGGAAAGGAAATGTTAAGTAATACGATGCCTGATTCTGCTATCCAGAGATCAGTCTTGTAGACAGGAGCAAATGCTCAGAATGAAATCAGACCAGCACACACCAGGATAACACATACTCTCTTGCAAAAAGGCGTCACAAGATCTTCACAAAATTGTCAGGACCAAAATTCAATCCAATATTCCTGTAACATTACTACCAGTAGCACAGTGCCCCCTAACCACACACTGGAGAAACAGTTTTATGCTACATTACAGGGAATAGTGCCACTAACAACACTTCAAAATAACTGCTTTTCACAACTAATTACATGGGAATGCAAAAACATGAAAGGTTCTTGAATTTAATAACTTCAGCATTGGTCAGAAGGGGAAATTAGTAGGATAAAAAACACCAACTAGTGTCTTACTTGTCTGAGGTCGATGAAAGCTAACTGCAGGGTGTCTCCCTGGAATCCTGGCACAGGCTCAGAACTAGCAAACACTGCAACAAAAAAAAAAAAAAAAGGTTAAAATATTACGGATGTAGAATTTTTTTTTAATCTAACAGAAAAATCAAGCTCTATGCAATATAAATGCTAGGTAGCATAGTTTCATAGGAATAGTTTAATAACTCACAGTGATTAAACCCAAACAAACCAACAAAAAACCTTTTGACAATTTTTCCAATAATCCTAAACAATAATACTTTTAGGAGTATTATTAGAAACTTCGCTTAAAATTCTAACCCAGTAGTAACATTATGACCACAGAAAAAAAGATATTTTTTAGCCTGAGGTGCACGATTACTGAAGGATTTCAAAATAATACCAATTCCATGGCTGTCACTGTATTTTCAAACATCTGCCTTTGTTACAGCATCCATGCTAAAAAAACTTCCACATCCAGCCAAACAGCATTAAAGAACAAACACTAAGGTGGGAGTTAGCTTTATGGGTAGACAACAGGTAGAAAGCCCTATGCTCAGAGCAGAGCTGAAATGCTTGCTCACGTCTTTTAGCCTGCTATATCAGTAATAAACTTCTGCTCATTTTGAACCCAAATTGGCTGTCAAAATTGGCAGCCAAAAATATATTCATAATACAAAAAATGGCAACATGGTAAGTGAAAGAAATAAGCTATTTATTTAAACCAGGAAAAGATCAGTAGTTGTTAAAAATAAATACACTTTTTGTTGTTATAATCCCACTCACAAGTTAATAACAAAGACAAACAACCACTGCCTCACATCCCCACTCAGGTTAGATACCTTATTTCAAAAGAACTTAGAAGTATTTTTCTTATGCCCTTCAGTTAGAGATCTCAACAAAACAAAGTAGATACTACTGCAACAGCTTTAGAGAAGCACCATCTGAGGCGGTGAAAGGTAATATTTTTTCCAAGTTTGAGAAACAGGTCATTCAATGGTAGAGGAAACAAAACATATGGATCCAATTTCCAGACTCGGTGCTAAACTCTACCATTCCTAATACCAACATTTAGAAGAAATACGAATTCCTTAATATATTGTTTTAAACGACTAGTTAGAAAATGTGGATTATCTGGAGGTAGAATCCAGAAAACCACTGGTGTCTGAGCAAACATGATGGTAAAATAATGGCCTCAAACATTTACTTCTGAATGTATGGTTTCAACTTAAAGCAGACTAATGAATTCAGTTCGACCATTTCACAAGTCTAAAAATGACTATATGGAGCACAATTTTAGATAAAGACTCTTACTTAAACGGTACAAGAACCTACTAGGACCATCTCAGAATACTTAAAAATAGCTTAGTAGTAGATGGATATAGTAGTGCAATAGCAGGTTTACCAATAGAAGCAGAATTTATTACTTGTATTACACTAGTGCAGAAGTTATTTTATGAGAGTCATGTAATAGGAGAATGAATTCAACTGCAATACAAATTTATTCTTTATCAACTACAGAAATAAAAAATAGCCATCAAATGCCTTAGCAGACCACTGTAATGTCACAGACAAGTACTGGTAACATTGGTAAATGCCCGCTGATTACTGTATTCAAGGGAGAATTTTAAATTGTCTGGTCTTCCTACTTTATAAGTAACACCAACTTTCTAGACGTGTTTTCAGGAAATTTTAATTGACCACAAACATGCCTTTAAAAAAGAAAAAAGAAAGCTAAGAAAACAGTAGAAAAAACATACCTTACACTCAGTATTTATTGGGAGAGGTTTCTCATAATAAACTCTTTAAATCAGCAAAGACAAATCAGCCTGTACAATCACCAGCCTGCAGAATTACAAAGATGCCTAAGCCCAGGAACCTTAGGCACCCTCCTGAACAACCCAGGCTAAAGGCCTGTGTGTCTACATGGCTGTTTTTTGGAGGTCTCTCACGGCCACTAGGAACATCCTTTCTCGAGGACAGTGAACCTGGGCTCTGAGGTCAGCCAAACCCAGAGTTTAAAATGGAACACCACACTCCAGCAGGGAATCCTAAGCAAAGCTCCACAGCAAACAGATGAGAAAAGATACATGAGTTGTGAGCCATGGCAGCACATTAATAAGGAGGATACACATGATGGTTAGAAGGGATCTTTTCTACACCCCTTAAACCAGAAAGGTAAAGCCCATCAGATCATCTGATCTGATCTTAACTTTCTGTTCATATACAGTACACTGAGACCAGCTTCCCCCAGCAGAATCTCAGCTCTTCCAGCCACTCCACAACTGTAGCTAGCACTGGGAGAAAGGTCAATGGCAAAAAAAGGGTTACAGAACTGAAAAGTGAATATAACTGAAAAGTGTGACCTTCAGAAAGTCTTTTCAGCTAGCTTTTGGCACTTTATACTTCAGGAGATATCCTCCTACAGCAGAATACTCTTACATGCCACAGGGCAAATATTTGCATCTTTTCTGTGCTCATCAGGCGAAGAGAATTTGGAATTTATCCTAATGCATTAAATAATGCAGAATAATTTTGTTTCCCTACATAATACCTACTAGTATTGCAGCTATAGAACAAGAAGTACACAATGTACCAAACTTAACTGTTGTATAAGCTTTGTTCTCTTAAACTGCAGCTTTATATTATGAATGCATTTACAACATTAGGGACACTCATTATAGCGCAAACATTTATTCTCACATTTGGAGCACTCTTGACAGGTGACTACAATAGAACTTGTTTCATTATTACAATTTCATGAGTTCAGAGGGCAAAAAGATAATCTACTTATGGTAACAGTCAGACAGTTCCCCCTCCACCCTGAGCGCAGGGCTTTTAAGTTTTGCTAACAATTTTACAAAGCTAATTAAATATTTTCTACTGCACAGCATATTAGGAAGATATAAGAACAGGATTAACATTCTTAATGTCTTTGTCCTGAGGGCCCCTTTCTAGATAGTAATGAAACACTGTCATATATTCATCTTTTAATATATTCACCCCCCACAATCATTCTAGGCTTAAAGAGGATTTGCAGGGGTAGGGGACTGGTTGGATCTTTGACTTAATGTGCATAAAAGCATTCTGGAATTTTATAATATCGAAGAATGAAATGCAAAGATCACTATTAAGCTGTCACTCTTAGGGGCAAACAACTGGCTGTTTGGCAGTTTGGACCAGAAACTCAGATGTTTGGGAAAAATCAGTTGAAAATATACATTATATGAATCTGGTATTCACAAGGTTTTTGTTAACATCTTCTATTCCTCTGCTTTGCTGATACTGTGTATATAGAACAAGAACAATGTGGGTCCTCAATATGTACAATCTCAACATACTTCCTGTAACAGGCAGTTTAAGAATATAAATAAGATAGGATCAAATGAAACAAGTATGTAGTAATACAAAAACACGCTGGGAGGTAACACATAAATTATAATGCTGAATATAAATGTTGCAAAGATTACTGCAGTCCATTTTCTTTTGAATATTTTGCTTTGATCTTATAATTACATTTTGTATACAGGATATATGAGAATTGACACATATATATATATGTAAGTATTAATGGAGATCTTAAGATAAAGGCTGTATTTACTAAATGGAATTTAAGACATCTTTAACTGTAAATTGCACTGAATTTCTGTACAATTCTACATTTATTAAGAGGTGTCTTAATTTTATTGTCTCAAAATCCCATCTCTTAGACATCATCTGGTTGTGCCTCTCTCTCAGTCTGGAAATTCAGTACCTAATTCTTGACAAATAGTTTTGCTGTGGAAGAAATTAAAAACAATAGTCTAGACTTTGAATCCAAAGCTAAATTAGGACAGTTTAACTCCTGTCTCATAGCATTGATTCACAGGCAGGACAGCAAAGCCACAGAAGTATTTTTAAAGGAAGAGCAGAGAATCAGGTGACTGTCTCAGCTGCCTCAGCCACTTTGCAGCGCTGTTGGATGCTCCAGCTGTTCAAACACGCCTGGAGGGAGCCTTGCTGAGGGAGCAGCCAGCTGGGCAGGCAGAGCCCCCAGCGCCAGCGAGGTCTCGCCGCTTCCTCTCCCGCCCGAGCTGCCACATGTGAGCGGCAGATGAAGGATGGCCCCCAGCCAGGGAAGTCAACCTGACTGCCCAGACAGGAGAGCAGGCAGGTAAAGTGAGGGGCCTCCAGAGAAGAACACGGTGCCTTTTCAAGGAGAAACAGGATCTGGGCTCCTCAGCTTCTGGCATGCCCACCTGGAGACTACTTTTGTGTGTGCTCAGCACTGAACACTTTGGTCAGGATGTCACTTGCTCTTGGATACTGTGGGTGAAAGAAGGGACCTCCAGGAAGCCATACACAGGGCTGATCAGGAAAATATAGAGCACCCTGCTCTGCACTAACTCTGCACTAAGCCCTGCTTGTTTACAAGCAAGACCCAAAACCTTTTCGCCTTTCAAATCTGAGTGAAGAAGGATGCCCACTCACCTATATTTCATTCTGTTAACTAATCCTGCCTCACAATTCATTTATGTTAAAGCACATTAAAAAACCCAAAACATTTAGCTCCTCCAACAATTAAAACGTCAGACAAGTTCTAATTCCTTAATAAGAAATTGACATAAGCCAAGTACATCTGGATGGTGTATCTGAAAAGCTCATTTTTTATTATGTACACCTTTCTTCCTGTAAAGTGAGATATAGTAACCCACATTTGAATTTTATCTTCAAGAAATAGCAAACACCCCCTTCCCAACCCATTTCCTTCCTTGGGGAAGCAAAACATAATATTCAAGCAAAAAACTGCTCTTTGGATTTTATTCAATAGGTCTTAGGACATTCTGTTTTCTGAACAGTGTTTCAGGAATCTCAATCATCCTAGTGGAAACAACCACTGAGAAAGAATGGTATGAAATACAGGGGTAAAACACTGCTCCAGGTTAAAAAATTTGCAGAGGAAGTAGAGAAATACTAATTAGAACAGAACAAACTGAAATCGAACTGAAATCCTTTGGAATGTTTGGAAGGAAACGAAAAACATGCTAGAAGAAGAGCAAGATGATGATGACTTCTTTTTTTCCCTTATAAATCATGAGGTAAGACCACTTGATGCTATTACTATTGTTGAGCAAAAATATCATGTATTTCCAGATTTTCTACTCTGCTTTTTGAAGTTATTATAGGTACTCCACTGTGTGAAATTTTAGTGCAGGATAACAAAAATCACAGCTCACCAACAGACCACTTCCTCCTCTTTTACCTTCCTTTCTTAGAATTCTTATCACTCTACATATCCTTTGCCACTAAGAAGAGCACTTACTGGCTTTACAGATTTCTGGATTGTTGTTAAAGACCAGAAAAAAAAAAATCTACAAATACTGGCAGGAATTTTTAAAGGTTTACCTTCCGTTATTAATAACTTTCTACATCTCATCTAAATTCTTAGTTTAAAATTCATTTGAGTATACTCTATTGTAAGTAAAATGTCAAACCCATTAATACAATACAGTAGAAAACTCCCAACAGTTGTGAATTATTTGCACACTCTAAGCACTAATTGAAATGTCACTGTTGTATCCATTAATCCCAAAGCATCAAAGAATAAAGCTGGGGGAGGGTGATGAGCAAGAACATAAATCACAGGCATCACAGTGAAGCCTGGAATGTGCCTGTGATGGACCTTATGAATGAAACCACATCAGCAAAGCAGTCTGAGCAAAATCTTGTGTCACTCCTTTATTCCACAGACTGCAAATGTGGTTTTTTGCAACGCACTATTCTGACAAGCTCCCATAATCACATTTAAACTACTCAAAGGGTTTCGTGCAAAACCAAGGAGTTTTTCCTAACAAGCTTTAAAAGCTTTTCAAAAAGGAAGAAATAAAGTTCATTCTATTAGCACTTACACAGCCATGCTAGAAATTACACAGTGGTGGAGAAATGCATTTTTCAGTTTTTAAGTTACTAGCTTTCTGAAACCTTCTTACTTTTACCAAAGTTTTAGTATGTCCTGTCCATGCCATATACTCAGAATGACAGCTACATATGAAAAACAATATCATCTTACAGTTATGCTATTTCATTATTTTAAAATAATGGAATGTCATAATTTTAGATCAAATAAAACTCTACTAAGATTTCTTCACTGTTTGAAGTTTCTCCTGTGCATCAACCAAAGATGGTAGACAGAAGGTAATAGAAATTAGGATGACACTAATCAGGGCACATATTAGCCTTTTCCTGAGAAGAAAAAGGTCTGAAAACAACTCAAAGACCAGATGACAGCTGGAAACAGTGGAACTTCTCCCTTCTTTGCCATGAAAATACTGTTCATACTGTAAGACCTGCAAGACATGCATTTTATCCCCTGTACTGCTAGAAATCCCAGGGTGAAACAGGGCACTGGTAATCTACAGAGAGTAGTGAAGTACTGTATTGTTCAAAGCTGATATCTTAAATATTAGAAATAGAATAGTACTGGACAAATTTTCTTCAGTGTTACACTATTTGTTCAGAAGGCACGTGATGGTTTAATGGTTGCACTAATTCAGCTTGTTAGGATGAATGATTATGTCAGTATTACAAATACTGTATAATTTCTCTTTTAACAACTGGTATCTTTTCTATATCTAGGAAACTACACAAATGCACACACTCCTATGTACCTGCCTGAAAAGTACACTGTTAAATTTGCAACATCAAGCATACTGAAAGTAAGAAAAGTCAAACCGTGATCTGTTTGGTTAACCTACACAATCACTGAATTTTAATGTCACAATCACAAATATTCTATCAATTCGACCCTAACAGTCCTGTCAGTTTGTTCCATGTGCTGAAAGGCTTTAAGGCTGGACAGTGAGGGACAGCCAGAAAGATGCCTGCTCTACTTGTTACTGAGTTCAGCTGGAATGTAACAAAGAAGGCAGGAGAAGAAAAGTTAAGTATATGGTTAAAATGTCAAAAATGCCCCTTAAGTCTGCCTCTGGACCCTCACAAGAACCTTTTGTGATGATAACCAAATTGCTTGAAATTAAATTTCCAGTTTCCCATAGGTGGCTTCTAATGGAGTAGTCATCAATTTTTTCATGTATCCAAACTAAAAGCCTCAGGATATGACTTGTATAACTGCCCCATTTTACAGCTGTCACCAAAATCATTGAGACCTATGCTTCAAACACGTAACAGGAAAGATACTTAAAAAAAAAAAAAAAATAGAGCAGAGAAATCTGAAAATACACATTGAAAAAAATCTTTAGTGAGCCTTTCCACTGTATCTCAGTCATCAACTATAAAACTAGTCCTAACACCTACTCATGGAACTTCCTTCCTACAGATTAACAGCTCACCCTGAGCCACGAGCTCCATGCAAAACTTGAGGTAATTAATCCTGCCTTCAGTGCTGTATTGAACCAATTTATAAAATAATTCTGAAGCCATGTTTTAAACAGTGACAATAAAAAACATCTGATGTTTACTAAATGAGTACTATTATTCTGCATAGTAAGGCAGCAGCAGTTCTAGGAGTGAGGAAACCCTACATAACAGCACATTTAAAATTTGTATCATAATAGATGAACTCAAGAGGAAACATTAAAATTTCATAGACATTTGACCTTTTTTCTTAACCATTAAAACATAATATTTATGTAGTAGTTTTGGACAATTTTGTACTAAACAAAATCTTTACTGGGTATAGTGATTATGATCCCATTAGGAGTAAAAACAACACATGTTTCAATTTAGATATTTAAAAAGAAAAGTTTCATTTAAGAAATTTCCCAGGAATGCCAACATACTTACTTATAAACACTTTTACAATAAGATCTACTGTAAAATTGTTTTTTAAATAAAAGACAAAGTTTTAGTAGATTATATAAAAGGATAACCATATAGCTTACATTAAATAACTTTTTTAAAGCTAAGACAAATACAGATGGGAATATATACTTACATTCACACTGTATCACATCTAAATTAAACTGCTGAATTGCTCCCATGCTTATTTGTTTTAATTCACTGTCCAGTAGCATCTGCATTAGGGACATTGAAAGATGCTGGCAGGCTGACATGCAAGCTGTCTGGGCCACTTTTCCCTAGTAGAAAAAGCAACAAGTTTTACAATAGAAACAAGTGATATGCCACCAAAGAACTGCTCATCTGATTTGATTTTAATATACATTCTAAGTCTTAATGATATAAAATCTAGATTAGGAGAGAGATCACACTTCCTTTTATTTCTTTGACCTATTAGATTTGATCAGAGAACTAGATTAAATAGATGTTCAAGCAATTATTGATATTTCTTCCAGCAATCCAACAGTCTTCATGAATACAAGGACATTTCCAACACAATGACAATTAAAGTTGCTGAAGCAAATGAACAGCTTTGTGGAGTTATTAAAATACTTTTAACCCAAACAGAACGAAAGGAAGAATGTAATGAAAATCAACATGCTGCATATTTTTAACAATAGCAAATTTTAAAAAAATTCAACTTCATATAAACAAAAATTATTGCAATTGGTTGGGGCATTTCTTGCAAAAGCTTATGCTAACTGTTGGTAGTTTAACTAATCAGATTCCATCTCAAAGTTTGTTGCTAAATTATTTTAAAAATTCAAGCTTATCCATCATCTCAGGTGCTTAATAAATCAGTGCTGTCAGTGATCAACCATTTACAAAATGAAATGCAGCCCTCTGCTGTACAAAATAGAAATAATTTCTCAATCATAGTCTAGCTGGCAATATTGCTCCGTATCATCTACATGTAATTGAGATAATTTTCCCAACATGAGATCAAAAAACAAAACAGTCAGACATTAACCTGAATAAATTATTTAAAATTTAGTATAGAAAATTTTAAAGATAACAAAATTCTACCTTAAAGATAAGAAAACCACTTGAAACCAGATACCAATCCAGCTGGCACCATTCTATTCACAGCACTGCCATCTTTTAAAACAGAGTCATCTTGGATGTCAAATGCAATTAAATGAATCTCTGTAGTTTAATGTACTGAAACCACTCTTTTCAACTGATGTGTACATCACAATGATATTGAAAGAAAGGTAGCAACATGTTTACACAAAATAAATCAACGTAACATAACAGCTACTGAAGCACACAGCACTTCTGTTTACCGGTATCCATCAGTACAGTGATGTCACCTGTTTCTCTAAACTAATGGTTCCCCAGCTGTTTTCTGCAAAGTCAGTTTGATCAATTCACTGTTGGCTCTCAGAAACACATATAAGTAATGAACAACTATAATGGACAGCTCACGGTCCCAAAGAGTTTGGAAAGTTTTGCTCCAGCATCTGAAGAGCCAGATCTTGTCCTTAATAAGTCAACTTGCTAAGATGATTGAATTTTCATGTCAGAAAATTTTCATAACAGAAAGCAATTTTGGCCCCAAATATTTTATGCTTTAAAAATACATAACTTGTTAAAAGGTAATAAAATACAGCAAATACAATGGAAAGCCTTTAATTCTCCTCATGTTCACACTGAAACATTAAATGGCTGTTGCTAATTCTTTCTTAGCATTAGGACACCTTGAATTGTAAGGAGCTTTTTATCTAAAATAACATGTCAGTTTCTTAATTGAAAATCTCAGAAAACCAAATAACATATTTGAGCAAAATAGATGAACTGACAACAAAGAATGTAAGAAACAATGCAAGAACAGCATGCTTAAAAGTCTCCCAAACCCAACAGCAATTATACTGGGAGACATGCAGCTCTAGTCCCCAAGCAGAACAATATCAATATGAATGGGGGAACAAGAAGAAAAAAAGAATAGGCAAAAAAGGAAGGAAAAAGGGAGGTGAGAAGGGGACTAAATGGGCCACAGTTCATGTAATTACAGTGTAGTGCGTTTGAAATACTTAATGGAAATGTCATTTTGATTTAATGGAACAACTAGTGCATCTCTGTTTAATGTACTGCTCCATCAAATCAGCTCCATGTCCTATTTATGCTGCCACTATAATGTAATAAAAGTTCATCCAGATTAATAGGTTGTCATGAAAAATTTTAACATTCAGTTTATTTCATATGGGAACAATGTGTACTCCTCTGTTTCTTAAATTAATGACAGAATTTTATATTTCTAAGAAGCACGTGTAGTTAATTGTTACAATCTGGCAAATATCAATAGTACTGGAGCACAAGATAATGGTTACAATACAGAAATGACACAGCTAAAGCCACTCGGACTTTAAATAACTATCAATACATGTACATTTAATGTTGATTTTAAAGTTTCATAGAATGGAAACATCCTAACATATAAATTATTTCCAACTATGTAACTTGAACTACAGGCTTATTGTTCAAATGACACATTAACAAATACTACAAGTTTACTATATATAGTTGATACTTAATAAAAAATAACTTAATATTCTCAAATTCAGAGAAAAACTAAAGGCTATGCATATCTAGCAAAATGCTGAATTTTAGCTAAGAGAAATGTGAACTGTATTGTTATCCTCTTCAAAATTCAGTGCCTCCCAGTTCAAAATACACTGGATGTATGATACCCAGAAAAGAATGAAATTAACATTTGTGTTTGAAAAATAGGATCTAGTCAAAAATTCATCTCCAAATTTACATCTACCATATCATCAATTCCTTGCCAATTTTTCATAAAGCATTTTGAAGAGGAAATACAAGTATTCATGAACACAGCAATAACATTTATTTTTCAGCGTTGAACAAATGTCAGTTAATTTATTTTAAAACGGTCTCGATGTTTGTTAATTTTGCTTTTTTTAATTACTATTATTATTTAAGGGAGTGGGGGTGGCCATGGTTATCTAGCAATTAAATACCTATATTCAACAGCACACAGAGATTCAGCAGGCTTCTCACATTTGCCCCAGTTACCTCCCATTTGGAGACACCACTATTGTCTCTGCTGTGCCTATGCTAATTGCTCCTATCTACAAAACCTATTCTTCCACTCAATCAGTGTAAAGTTTAGGAAACAAGGACCCTATTCTATAGGCAAAAACACCTGCTAACAGTGTTAAAGGCAACTGTTTTTTCACCCAGCCTTCACATTTTGCTGAAATACAAGTTTGTAAAAAGAGAAAACCCTTAGACAAACTTCTTATATTTCAAAGGAGCTTGTAAAGAGAATCTGCTGACATATTAAATCCTTTTTTATAGGACCCAAAAGCTTTTCTCCTAAGAACAATTGTAGTAAAGAGACATTTGGCTCCTAGGAAATTCCCAAAGGGTCAGCCATATGCATCCTTCCACGGCACCTTCGCGGTGCTGCTTTCTAAAACCCATGCTAGCTGTCTGAAAAGCAGCTTTCATCATTCACTGTGGTGTCAGTCAATATGATTTATGGACTGCATTCAACAAAGTCAAAGCATATAGAATGAGAAATATGACTACAATCTGCTAATTTGTTTTGTATTGAGCCACTTAGGAGTCAAAGACCTGATGTCAGGCTGAGACCAGCAACACAATTAACCAGCCAGTGACAGATTCATCCATCCTCCCTGCCAGGCTGTGCCAATCAAAGACAGCATGAAGCAGCAGTTGCAGAAGTCAGTAAGAAAACCCATTCTCTAAGTAGCCTGTGGAGGCTGTTGATTGACAGTTTTTGAATATAGCTGCAGAAAATCACCACCCCTTTACCCTCACTGCAAGCTGTGAAATGAGGCTTTTGCTGCCAATCACAGAAACAATAAAATAACACAAACTGCCATCCTCAGCATAAAAAGAAAATAACAAAACTTATCCGTTAAATCTAAGATGCTAAGGTGAAGAATTAATTTAGCAATATGAAATAACATAATGTTATTCTTTCTGAAAATACAAATACATTAAACATACAAATTTTATCACTCAAGGTTAAAAACTCCAACTTTTCAACTATTGATAGAATACAAGTATACTAAAAACATGAATGGAACTTTTAAGAATCAATTTTACTTCCAGTCTCTGCCCCAAATGCTACTGAAACAATGAAAAATACCAAATTGAAAGTAATTTGCAACAGTCTCTTTTCAATGGCCACTCTTTTTCAATTTTGTATTGACAAGGCACATATCTAGAATAAAATTTCAACTAATTCTAAACTCACATTAAAACCACTTACATATAGAACCACTATAATTTCCAGTTAACTGATCTGAAATATCAAGGTAACATTTTTCCCTAACTCTTCAAAATAAAACTAAAGAAGTTAGCTCCTTAATAACAAATTTGATCACCCAATTTATTTCATGAGATTAATGGCTGTATAATGAAATTTTAATGCGCTTTTTGATTCAAAGCATCTAATGGCACTATAAACTGCAAGATGAACTTATAATGGGACATGAACATAATCTCCAAAGACTAAATTCTTGTGAATTCAGAAAAAAGAACAATTAAAAGGTGCATGGCTTTCCAATTATAACCTTCCAAAAGACACACAGCTTCTATGTTCTACATTACTGAAATTCTGCTAGCCCTCCATCATTAAATAACCAGCAGCCTGAGACCTATACAATACTAACAGGAAATATTTCTACACAAAACACAGAGCTCATGACACCTATTGGCTCTGCAGTTCACCAGGATGCTGAGTATTCAAATGATGGAAGTGTTGACTGGAACAAACCACCACTGTCATCTAAGTCCAACCTTCTACTTGGAGCACTGTTGCCAACACTGCTTCAGGTCCATTGACCTTTTTTTCCTGTGGACCCTTCAAAGTAACTAAGGATGAGAATTTAGCAGCCTCTCTGTGCAATCTCCTTCAACACTGCACTACTCTCTTCAAGCACACCTTCCCCCGGTATCAAAGCTTCACCTCCCAAGATTCTACCTGTGACCACAGCCACGTCTGAATTTGTCAGTCCAACCACGAAGGTTGGCTCCATCAGTTTTGTATTGGTCTTCCAAGAGGTTGTAGGCTGCCACTGGATCTCTCCTCAGCCTTCTCCTAAACAGACTAAATACTCCACCTCCCTACACCTCCACTTGTGCTCTAGGCTCCTAACAACTGCTGGATCCATTCTCCAGGTTTTAATAATTTTATTAATATTAACCTCATCACTTTCATTATCACAGCAATGCTTATGCCAAATCAAAAAAATTACAACCTGAAAATAATGATGGGGTGGGAGAATTCTTGAATGCAATTCATCAGCTTCTTAAAATTTTTCTTTAAAACGCAAATAAAGAACACCAGCACACACATTCCCTTGACCCCAGACAAATGTATCAGAGGAACGATGCAACTTTCACTGATTCTTTATTCAGCTCTATCACTCCATCCTAATTCTGTATGCATGTCTCATAGCTGTATTTTGATACCTGACCTCTCTTTCAAGAGGTCTCAGTCTCTAAATTACCTCATTTGGGATGCAAGGCACACCCCATCAACCTTCTGCAAGGTCTTTAGGACTCCTGCTGTCTGTCCCAGTGTATGAAAGCCCAATGTTAGTCATTAACCTGATCCCTGCATGCATCCACACAAGGTACACAGCAAGTTATCAACAAAACAGAAAGGGTCTTTTTATTAAATGATTAAAAATTGAAGCAATAAGCCTGCAGGCAGTTAATAGTTTTTCTGTTCACATGCTTTTTTTCTTCATCTTGCATCTACTTACCGACATAGCTGCATGGTCATTGTTGTTATGCTGAGAAGGAAACCAGTAAGGCAATCAAAACAAAAAAATTAAGATGTACTGTCAACTTCAAAAAAAAAAAAAAGAATAAAAAAATTGGTAGCAATAAAAGATAAGAAAAAGCTTACAAAAAGCCCAATTATAGCCATATAATAGTAATTTTTTAAACCTCTGAACTTATATAGTATTTTGATGAAGTGTTACAAACATATTATAACTTAAATAATATTAATTTGGCAATAATATGTTTTTCGGTAATAAGGAACTGTAATATCAAAATAGCAAACTTCAAATGACAAAGTATCCATTGAAATGCCTTTTCAGAAACTTTTCATTACAAGAAAGAATATACTCCAAGTCTTAGGTTAAAAAATAAATGCCATGTTTATCTTTATGGCTTACTGAGACTATCTTTATGTTAGTGACATACTTTGTTCAAGCAAGACTTAAAACGGCTCAGGATAGAAAGGCTCTAAATACAACATGACCCATTAATAAATTTTAACATAAAACTTAAGGCAATGTAACTGTAGGGTGGAAGAAAGCTGTTTTCTTTTCCAAAATTGCTTTTTAAGTATGGTAAACACAGAGGAGAAAACTAACATGCAAAACTTGAGAGGGGAAAAAAGCTTTGGAGACACAAAACATTTCCAGTGATTCAACAGAGATATCCCAACAAACTTAGGTCACTGTGTGCAGATTCAGTACAGTTCATGGTCTACCATGATTTAAAGCTCTAATATTCCAATGAAAATAGTACAAATTGCATAAAACAGATATACAACGTAAGATGCATTTTTGAAAAGTTATGCCTACATTGGTACAGAAATACTTCAGTACAGCCTCACATGAAAGCACAAAGGGAGACACATCCCTGTGCATTTACACAGCATTATACATATAGCAAAAATAAAACAAGATTCTAATGACAGGAACCTGATGACTGCAACAAAAAAAAAATTGTTAAAGAACATGTTATAACACTTCTACGGGCAGACCAGCGTTTGAAACAACACCAAAGAGAAAGTCGGTGATCCTGGAGTGTGACAACAAAGAACTAGTGTGGCCAACTTGTGTCCCCAGTCCTACCCCAATGCCCTCTAACACAATTGGGTGTGTGCAGGTAGAAGAGAAGAGACCTCTCTACTTGTCCTCCTCTTTTGCTTATTAGAATTGTGGCCAGTGTGCTAGGAATTTGTTCTTTGACTTCTAATTACAGAAAAGGTTCTGATAAACAATTTTGAGCAGTGGAATGTTTCTGCCAGCCATACAAAAATTATTATGGAAATGACACTATGATATTAATGGAATGATTAATTAATAAAAACTAATCCGAAAACTATTCCAAACCTTAATCATAGCATGTGAAAATCTAGCTTAGTTTCCCTCCAAAGCACGTACTATTTTAATGAGTCTTATAGAAGCTGGGTCTGGGCTAATCTTGGAAAATACTTTCATTATGAATTTTCTTTTAACAAAAATAACTTACTCATACAAATCTAACTAGACTTACTATAGTGTGCACACATTTTCATATAAACTCCACAGCTCACACACAGTGTTCACAGGACTGTATGTTTCTACAGTTGGCCAAGATAGAACAGGGAATGAGATGCAGGATAAGTTAAAAAATACAATAAACCTCTTGCCACAGCAGACTACTTGTCCATAGAGTTCTACATCCTGCCTGTTACCTGACCAGAGTGTGAAATTTCAGAATAACCTCTCTATAGGAACTAGCTTTCTCTAAAGGCTGACTTGTACCCCCAGACACATAATTCTGTATCTTCCACACTTCTTAAGTCCTAATGCCACAGCTGCTTCTTTGCATTCCTCTCAATGCATTAATTCATTTTGTCTGTGGCTCATTTCTGAACAGCCATTTAGCAACATACATTCATGACAGACTTCTGTACATCCTGCTCTACAAATTTCACATCCCTTAACTGCCATATGCACATGGCCACTGAGGAGCACTGCCATTTGTTCACACTGCTTTGTGTATACGAAGTTACAATGAATTACACTATCTAACAAACTTGCTATTCTTTATCAAAAAACGCTCCACTGATTTGGCACAGAAGCACATGCCTCACATGACACATTCACATCAGTACCACATGATACATTTTGAGTGGGCTTTGTCTTTGAGTCAGTTAAAAGAATAGGAGACTGAAGAATCACAGACTCTGTGTAAGAACCAGAAGACAAGATAAGCCTGCTAGCAACTTCAACATCTTGCTGTGCATGTAAAGAAATTTTTTCTTTCAGTCTGAAGCCTCGAAACATCCTATGCATTGAGGACTTATTCTTTATAAGCATTGCAGTGGGTAAAGCACTCAGACATCAGTGTGACTGTAGCAACCAAGAACAAGCTGATAAAAAGCAGATGTAGCTTGAATTACTTACTGAAGTTACTCCAGATCTATAAAGCTATATGATGGTATCATTATGATATAATCATAATGATATCAGGATATATGATGATATTATTATGATGTTAAGCCAAACTAGAAATAGTCTATTTTATCTGAAAGCAAGGGGAAGTCAGACAACAGAATGTAACAATTCACACATAAGACAGGTTAACAGTCCCCTTTTTCCTGGGACAAAATAACACAGGATATATTTAAATATGAAAAAGGATTCATTCAAGGAAGCTCTGTTAACTAGAATCAAGTAATTTTTATGATCAAATATTTTTATGATGAAAAATATTTAGCAAAAAACCTTGGAGAATACAAGACCTTCATAATCTTATACACAAATGTAGGATTTATACCAATTCTGCATTTTTTGAACCAATGCATGTGCACACAAAACCAAGTTGATTAACCAAAAAGTCTCTAGTAAACTGCATGAGTTCTCACACTATTTGTAAATAAGTTGCTGATAACAGTATTTAGACTAAAGTATTTGAAAGTATTTTCTAAGTATTCTGATGGGTAAGTTCCACCAATCTACTCATACAGATTTGACAATACTTCTGTGCTGAGAAAAACTTAAAGATACATCTGTCAGCATGTGCACAAATCAAAGATCAGAACCTTTTGTTCAAACCTTACTGTTCTAAAATAAAATTGTGTTCAAATAGTTTGAAATTAAACTTAATTTTGAACACTTACAGGTAAATGAGTAAAAACTTGAAACGTGCTTCTCAAAAAGTTAATTAGGTCCATTAAATATCCACTGGCTCTTCCATCTGACTCAGACATTGTCCAATCATAATCAGCAATCTGAATAAATTCATCTATTTTTTGGTTAAGTTTTGTATATATTTCTCCTTCTGCAGCATGCCTTGCATCCTGAAAAAAAAAAAGTGCAATGATTGTCAGAATTCTACAATATTATTAAATGCAGATAAAATTACATCCATCAACAAAATTGAAGTCTTGTGTTTTTCTTAGATTAAAAAATATTTTATAGAAACTGGTACTTTAATGTCTGTCTTGTCACTGAGGCTGTGGTTTTTGAAACACTCCCATCACACATACTGTAGGTGTTTATGAGTACTTACAGAATAATCAAAGTTTTCAGACAAGTTATTTTGAAAATAAAGCAATTTGTTTGTTTTCTTCATAACAACCATCTTTATTTCAGCCTTACAAATTTATCAACCCTGACGCAAAGTTGATTTCTCTTTTACAAAGAAAATAGCAAAAGAACCTAATAATTTTGTCTTTTATAGACAGAGGTCAAGCAATCATATGATTTTTATGTAATTATTGTCTTAAAGCTGCACATCTGAAGAATACTTAAAACTTTTCATCCTCCTTTAAATATCCTGATCATCACACACCACAATGCAGAACACTCCCCTACTTGCTCCTACTTTTGTTCTGCCACACCCTGAATTCTATTTTCTGGAACAGCAAAGTTCTGCATTTACTGTGAACTGAGTTCACAATGCTGTCTCTGCCTCGTTTGTACAGGGAACATCCTCAGAGATGCAACAAGATCTATGTGCAGATGCTTGTGTGTGTGTTGCTGGAAAGTTGTGCTTTTGCCAGCCTGGAGTTTAAAGATACTGAGTATCTTTCTAACTTTGGCTCAACATAAAATTTGCTTCACTGACATGGAGAAATAATTCAAGTAAGACATCTGATTTAAACCAAATGGATCAGTTGCTTAAGGATCAGTTTTAAGAGGATAAAAATATCCTGGATATACTGAAGCAGCAAAAAAGCAGATGAAACTCCCATCACTACTTTCCTCTAGAAGAAAGCCATCCAAAAACGCATTTGAGAAAAGCATGAGTAAGAAAGGCAAAAAGAAAAAATAAAAATATTCACATTTATCTGAGCTTAAAGGTGTCCTCAAACTGAGTGTGCCAAATTTAGTCTTCAATCAGGCCCTAGGCTGACAGGCACTTCAGCAGTAAGCAAGAAAGTATGCGGCCCTGCCATAAATGAGTATCGAAGTATGATTCGCTAAAAGTAACACTTTTACTGCCAAACCAACTTGAGAAAGCCTCCACTAAACAGCTCTGCAAATCCAACATGGAAGAATCTGGCAACCTGTCATCATGTCAAAGGAATATGTGGATAGCCACAGTTTTGTAGATGGCCATGACTAAGAAAGTTTCAATTAAGAGTCAAGTCTACATTTAAAGTTTCTATTTACAACAAAACCTCAGCTGCAACAATTCATAGTGATGGGACTTGCAAATATATCTGCTTAGATTTAGAGAAAAATTGCTTTTTTTTTGTTGTTGTTCAGGTTTGGATTTTTTTAAATCTAAGACATTCGTGGAGTGATTGTATCACCTTTAACAGTTAAAATTATTTTCTGACATTAGCAAGACTAGTCCTCATGGTTTTGTCTTGCATTAAAAAAAATACACTGTAGATGTAAAAGCTCACCTCAAGGAATCTAAACGTGACCAATGCTGCTAATAAAAGGAGATTTTTGACCACTCTGAGAGAACGGAGGTGACACAATTTGCCACCAGGAGATGAATTTAATAACAGGAGAACATACCAAACTCTGTGAGAGCCCAGTTGGGGAACTGTGAGCAGTTTTTCATTACAATAGAGAAGGACAAAAAGAGGGATTAACAAGAAAAGCATTTTCTACTATAATTGGAGAACATTGTGCTAACAAGTTCTCGAGGCAAGTAGACAGGACAGAAACCACACACACAAAAAACTCCTTCTGTTTGTCAGCATTTATCCCATATTTTTCCAAAGTGCATACATGCTAAACTCACTAAGAACAGACACAGTACTGAATCTCTCCAACAGAACTTAGTTTGTAGGAGTGTTAAAGCATAAGCAATCTACAAAAAATATAACACAACTTGCAAATGCACTTACTAAATGAAATTTAAGGATAAAGAATGTATCACCTCTTAATGATATCAAAGACTACGGCTGTATTAAGTGGTTTTGAATGCATGTTTGATTGGTAAAAAGATAATGAATTGCCCTTAGAGGAAAATAGCTACAGATACACAAATTCCAAGACACATATGCACTACTGGTACAGAAGCAAACTAGGCACCCTAGACCAAAATTAGTAATACTGCTGGGAGGGCAACGGTAACCAAGTATGGTTGCTGGGCCACAACCTTTCCATCTTACCTTATGCACTAAATCCTTAGCAAAGCAAGCAACAGCTAATGGGAGAATCGTCAGCTATCAACTGGAAGTATGAAGTGTCTTGCAATGATGATATTTTATTCCACCTCACCCACCTTTTGACAGCTATGCCAGAGGGTACATTACAGTAGGATAGGCTACATATACAATCAAGAGATAAAATGAATTTCAGAAAATAGAACTCTCTCAATAGGATCAATCCTTTTTATCCCATAAATACAAGAAATCACTCTCCTTTGTTTCAGTGTGCATGGAAAAATGCCAAATAACTAGAATTCAACTTGCAGCTGCTGTAGGATCCTTGATGACTTTTACTTTTGTTTTGTGGTTTAAATTCTAAAAATATCATAGAATAATTTTAGTTCAAGCACTAGTTGTTAATACTTCTTTTATACTAATACTTACACCCTTTGAAAATACATCACAAAGTAATTCTACTGTAGAATAAAAAATAGATACAAACATTTTAGATTAAGGTAGCTGGTTTGCTTGATTCCATTCAGAAAGAGGGAGAAGTTACACAAACTGCAGCTTAATCTATTAAAAGCTTTTGGTGAAGTTAAGCTTTGACTGCCATTTCCCAACTTAATAAAAAATGCACTTGAAAGATAATATTGAGGCTTCTCACATACTGACATATTCCAGATCATACTAATAAGACAAAAAAACACTCTTTATCTGCTCAGTGTTACAATTGAACGCTTGAGAGTTCAGAATTATTTTAGAGACAAAGATGAGAAGATATGCAACTTTGCTCTCACCCTTGTTTTAAAATGCTTCATTTACATAACTTTTCAGACATAGTCATATAATGGATGAGATATACCATACCTTAAATGTAGAAAGTCCATAAAGTCTTGCAGTGTGAACAGTCAATTGTGAAATATTTGTAATGTTAGATATAAAATCCTCAAGGTATTTACAGGCTTGCTCCAAGTGTGTTGTGTTTATAATAATTTGAACAAGCTATAAGAGATAAAAAATACTTGTAAAAAACTTTTTATATCACCTATTGTCATTTAATTTTGTAAATGGTTACTTCTTTCAGGAACAATGCTACTAGAAATTCATTTCAGTATTTCAGGTTGCTACCTATTTCCTGTTAGTTTTCAAGTTTGCTTTCAAATACCACTAAGGAGTAATAATGTAGCTTAAAGACCAATTACACCATTTCAAAAACAAAGATTTCAGACACCTACTCAGTGAAATAAATCCAATTGATAGTTTAGAATTAAAAAAGGGAAAATAAAGGAAAATATATTGCTGAAATATAATCACTAAATTGTGCCATTTGCTTGTTTTTTAAATCTACTGCTCTTAAAAAGTCACAACACTGTCTGCAGAATGATGCATTCAAGTATATGTTATATCCCACTCCACTCTATTTTTCATAGAAAGAAAGAGAAACTCAACATTAGTGGTACTAACTGCTAGACAGAACACACAAATCATACTCTGCATGTAAACAAAATATGAATGTCTTTGGCTTATTTCCTGCAACTCTCTGTTTATCATAAAAACCGCAAAACTCTTTCATTGTCACGTCTCTCAAAAGGCATCCCTGGGCCCAGCTAGAACCAACATTGTATTGTTCTTATATATGTAATAGATATCGATGTTTTTTATACTTATTTTCATTTTTAATCTTAAAACAAACACTACTTGATTTTCTCTTACTGTGGTGTCAATATCGACATTTACAAAAACAGTTGCAGCATGGATTGTTTTAAAATCCATGGTTCTGGATATGTGTTTCAAAACTTACCTCTGTTAAACCTATATGAGGTTTTTTAATTAGGTTCTGTAAACAGCTACTTAGAGTTCTTGTAAGCAGCAAATTTGTAGATTTTCTGAGCATATCATCTATTTCTGTTGAACTGAAAAAAAAAGTTTATTCTTATAATTATTCTGTAGGCAGCAATACTTTGACAGTAATACTTAATAATCTTAATTTCTTCCCTGCAAAGGGAGCTTTTGATGCTAAGAATTCTCTATGTGGATTTAAATTCTGGTTGCTTCAAGTTTTCTGTGATCTAGCAGATAGAACACCTCCTTCCACCTATCCAATTATCCATTAACTGAATTTCAACACTGAAGAAAAATCTGTTATTTTTAGATTTTGGACATGTTTATTGACACAGCAGTTCGTAAAGATTAATTTGTGGGTTTTAATGAGTTACTAAGGAGGTCAACATGTGCTCATTAGTACGTGTAAATTATAAACAGTATCAATTAAGAATGTGTGAAAGGGAGTAATTTACATCTTTAACAGTGCAGAAGTGGGTGACAAGGCCACAAATACCTTCCAGATTTCAGATCTCTGAATTCTATTTTATGTAATTAAAACTAAGCTTTTGAAGGCCAGAAGAGGAAAGGAAATGGGTGAATTGTGATGTTTTCCATCAGAAAAAGCTGGGATAGGAGAGGGAGTGAACATGCAGGCAGCACATTTTGTCACAGGAGAAACCAATGCAAAGGAAACGCAAAGCACTGAGTAGGGAAACACTAGGAGGTAATCAGGGATGATAAACAATTACTCCTGAAATGGTCAGTATGAAACTATACATTTCAATCTTTACATGCTTTGTTAAATAAATAAATTCTCTAGATCATTCAAACTGGTCAATACTGTCCAAAGAACCCTAGCAGTGTTTTAAACTGCTTACCACACCAAGCAATGCTCACCGATGCACATATTATATAGTTTATAGATTAAATACATATGAAAAATCACATATGTAAATTACGAAACAAGCAAATCAAACAAGTACACAAGAAAGTGTATTTTCATTTTAGTACATATTTTTAGGTTGCTGAAAAGCCACAAGCTACTTTACAGCGACATTCCTGACAGTCCAAGCTTACCTGCGGTGAAGTGACTCTGAAAACTTAAGGCTTGCATAAATAAATTCCTTCACCTGCATATAAATCTGAGGCACTGACTGAGACATTGGAAGCTTCTTTGGAAAGGACTGCTGAGAAAATAAAAGATAATACTGTCTTAGACTTGAAACTGATTCCAACAAGAGCTTGGTACTAAACACAACAATTAGAAAGCCACTTAACATTATCAACATTTTAATCTATTTAAATCTCTTCTGATTTTCATCAAATACAAAGCTGCATGTGTTGAGCTGTTTAACATCTGTTTAAATCGCTTATAAGCAGAATAGAATTTTATCACTTCTTTAAATTATGATAAAGTTTGGAGATTTTATGTAATTCAAGATGCCCCTGCAGAAAGCAATTTATAAACACACATTAAAAAACAAGTCACAAACTGCTTTTAATCTGAATGAAAAAGATAGAAGTAATTGGGATAAGAGGATCAAAAATACAAAGTTTTCTTTACCAAAGGAAGCAGTGCAAAAAAAAAGTTCGAGAAGTTCAACACTTCTGTGACTCTCTCAAAGTATCTTGAGGATGCTCAGACTATTTTTTTAAGGTTCACAAAACCAAAGCAGTTTGAATTATTTTCAGGAATTTGGACTAACATGTGGGAAATAGTAGTAAGATTGTAATAATAAAATCATGCTTCTTGCTTTGATTTTAAAGCTGATATTGTATTTGGGAGAACAAAAGTGAATAATTCTATTAAATCTACACAGCTTAAATAGGTATTTCTGCACTGAACACATCATTTTTGACATTTACAAAAAATTATTTTTCTGTTTATGACTAATGTATGAGAAAAATAATCAACAACTGGTATCATCCATGAATAATTGAATTTCTCTTTAGAAAAAAAAGCATCCATCAACAACAGAAAAAGCCTTGGAGTAATCATAGATACATGTATAGCAGATAAAACTGTTTAGTACAAAATAAAAATTTCTGCACTTTATTAGCAAAATATGCCATGCTAAATAGTACTCAGGGCATAGTATACCTCCAACACTGTAATGGATTTCCATTATATTTAAATTATTTTAGTATTATAATGGCTAAGTAAATTAATTTGATGGATGGATGCATCCAGAAAGCACTCTGGAATCTCATTCAAAAATCAGCATATAAACCTCCTTTAATTTTGCACCTTCCTTGCAACACTTCATTAATGACATGCAGCTGTTACAATTGCTGGCAAATCCCTGCTGAAGCACAGAATTAAAATAGCTTTTCACTTTTTCAGGTATCCGTGGCAATAGATCTTGTGGAAAACAGCTTCCCCCTAGAGCAGTTACTCCCACTGTCAGGTGGTTCTGAGACTTAGTGCCCCTCTACAGACTCCTTCACGAGCTCTCATTTCTTCACTGGTATTTCTAAAATCATTCTTGAATAGCAGAACAGGTTAATCACCTTTCTGTGAAGAGTCTGTAGTGAAAGAATGGCTGTGGCTACAAAAGGACATCCTACTGCAGTGCTATCACAGCAGAATTATTCACAGTCCCTTCATGTTTATTTTGCCCCACATGCTCCAACACAAATATTTAAATTTAAAAGTGAAATACAGAAATTGTCTCTGACCAATGCATTTTTGCAATACAACAATGTATACTGAGTAATTAAACACAAGTTGTAGCAAAATTTAGCTAAAGACAGATTGCATTATAATTACATAAGGACCTAATCAATTAAAATCTATTATTAATTTGTTTACAAAACAGTGGGTTTCATTATTCGCAAAAACATCTGAGCAAATGACTCATCTTTCATTTTCATATTTACTTATGACTAGATAATTACACACAAGGAAGGTGATTTAGCCTCTTAATCGACCTAGCTTTTCAAATTTTAATTGTTTTTTAATTAGAGAAATCATTACTGTCCCTAGTGTCTTCAACTAGATTTCCACAAACTTTAGTAACATAAAAGTTTCCCTTACCTTATCCAGTTCTGGATCTTGAAAAGGAAATTTGCTTATAACAATTCTGTATTCCTCTTCATTTGCTACTGGGATAGGGCTGTAGTTGTCTGCTTCAAAAATATCCCTGGTGAGTAAGTGAAGTGAAAAAAAATTGGACATATAACTTACAGTATTTTCTGGTGTTAAAATGTGTAAAAAAATTAGAAATTTTAGCAGCACACTTAGGTCTGCATCTCCAAAAAGTTTTAAGAACTTTACACATCCCAAGCATTTTTGATTACTTTGGAAATACTTCATATATGTTAACTCTTTACAGTATGTCTAATCACAGAGGAAAAAAAAAAAAAACCCTAAAGTGTTTTCATATCTGCCTAATACAGCAAAGGAATCTTAGAGCAACTAATCCACTCCAGAGCAAACCATAATATACCTACTGATTAAGGAAACCTGCACTTCTCCTACACTAAAGCTGATATTCAGTGTCTCACTTTGGCATCAGAGCTACATATGGACAACGGAGATGATTGAGAGAACCTCAAGCAGGATATGGCCACGGCACTGTTTGGACACCCTCTGCACTTCTGTACTAGTCAAATGTCTGTAATAGAAGCACAGGGAACTGGAGAACCTTAAGTAGTCAATTTAATATTGAAGTCTTCCATAATAAAGCCTTTTATGGCAAACAATTTCTGCACATTGAGACATCACACCCTATCTGCAAATAGGCTTTGGAGTACAGCCTCAGGTTGACATATTTCTGGGTTTAGATTTTATTCAATCAAATGATTCCAAGGAACTGGTCGAAAATGTCCTTCATTAAAAAATTAAGACATAGTCAATGTCAGTAGTTTGTCAGGCAAACATGCATATCAGCCAACAGTAAACATTAAGACAAATTAAATTAGGAACCTAAAGCCCTATTGCAATAACCTGAAATTGTCAGATTCCTAAAGAAGAGAAACAGATGTCTCTCTCATGCATGTTTCTCCAATAATGTCCCTTTGGAGACCTTCCTTCTTTCCATTAACCATAGAAGCAGTACTTGCTGTCTCTTCTTCTAACTAGTCGTTACATGTGATGCATATCTTAGTCCTAACCAACCTGAAATTCATAGACAACACTTGAGTTAACAAATACTTTCTGAATTACATCATAAAAACTTGAGCTCAAACAAAAACAATAGATGCAATATTGCATCTATTTGATATACTAACCTGAACAATCCAGACCATTTTTTAAGAAGTGTTTCATTGTATTGGTCTCTTATTTCAAATAAAAGATCAAATAATCGGTTCACAGGAAAACCATAGCCCTAAGGGATGAAAATGAAGAGGGGATAGTTCAAGAACCAGTACACTCAATTCCTACCACAACACTTCAGAAGTCTGAGGTGAGATTTACACTCGACTTTATCATCTCTATAACACAAATTACAGTACTTGAAGCACACTATTACATGTTGACTTATTAAATTTTTAGCAAAGTATTTATCCTGTGCATTGGGAAATTTGCCCCATTTCTCCTTGTTTGTTAAAAACTGCAAGAATACTCTCCAGTGATGCTCACATAGTCTTTCAGCTAAAGAGTTAATGGTAACTGGAATGATATTCTTTTTTAAGATGAGAAGTAAAGCATTTTTAAAAGACAAGTGTGTACAAATTACAAAACTATTTTGCATAGATATGAATAACTGATGTGTGCTGGATAGCCCAGAACACATATGTTCAGTTCATAATACTGAAAATGAGGATCTAAGACAAGAAATACATTTTTAATACTACTGTGCAATTTGGGGTTTGATTTGTAGATATGATTCACGAAAATGCAAACATTGCACTCACCTAAAGTTAAAACCTGACTACAAGAATTTCAGTTAAAATAATAATTTAATAAGTATGTACCTGCAAAGTATCAGCAAATACTACAATGAGATTCTTCAGTTCCAGAACAAGGTCAGGATCACTGCAATATGACTGAAATTGAGAAATTCTGGTTTTATTAAAAGTATTTAACATTTTCAAAGGATAGTATCACAAGTTAAACTTCTCCTTAGCGAAAAACAATTTAGTCTTGTTTGTCTTTACTTAGTCCAGCTATAGAAAAGTATTCATTAAATTTTTATATAACTATCAATGGTGTAAAAATTCAGAAAACGTCAACTAAAATATGAGATTAAAATAATACCAGCATGGTGTACTGGAACAGAAAATCAGCAAATTACGTTTATTTTAGTGGAACATAAGCACACTTGGCTGAATCAGTATCAGAGAGGTTCCACAGGACATTCTTTTGACCACCAAGCCTGGGTCTAACTAATCCCACCTCAAACAGTTTTTTCCAGCAGTATAGGTAAAACTTATTAAAATATTTTCTAAACAATTTCAAATTTAAATTGGATAATAACAAGGTCAAGACATTAAGTTATTTACTAGATGACTGAAACTGAAATTTGATTTTCAGAGGTGTAGAGTCATACAACTAAGGCTTTCACCCCAGCTTCATTATTTGAAATACTGGATAAAGTAAAAAAAGATTTCTATTGAAATAATTTAGAGCTGTGAATATAGTATTGGTTGAAGACAATATACACTTGTTTCACCTTTCTTGAAGTTTTGCTCTTAGCACACTTCATTAAAAGGAAGGGTTTGGTTTATTTATCTAAACATTAGTCTTCAGTAGGATGATGTTAGAGAGAAGCTGATAGAATTGGGTTTCATAGGAGTTAAGCATATAGAGAAGAAATAGTGACCAAGAACATGAAAAGACTTTGAAGAGTTCTGTAGAGATTACATTACTTTCAACTTTTAAATCATCATATTCTCATATAGGTGTATAAATTCACATGGGGACAATTAACTAGCAAAGTATTTAGCTTTAAAAAATGCTGGATGAATATATCTCAATAATCCTCTCAAAAGAAGTAAAAAAGTATGAGAACATCGCATGTACCACTGCTAATAAGGGTCCTATGATAATTGTGGTTGCAGTCTCAACTTCTTCCCCATTTTTCCTCAGTATATTTGAAATACATTTTTTTTCTTGAATTAAAGATCAGTTTTAAATAACAATAAAAATAACCTTCCATAAAGGAAATGCTGCTTGCAAACATTAAAGAGGGAAAGATAAAGTTCTCGTGTTGTTTCCGACAGTAAAAGTTACACCAATAGTAAACTCTGAAGCAATTATCAGTCAGTCTGAGTAAACAATGTGTATTCCATTGGTTTTTCACAGAGAAATAAGAAATAGCATCCAGCATCACTGCAGCTAAAGTAGGAATATAACTTTAGGAGACACACTTGAATGCACTGAAATACCCAAGTGATACAGAATTTTTCTAATACCTTTACTTCAACATAAACATAACACTACTATAGCATTGAAGAGAGAGCTGCAAGGGTTTTGCTGGTGGAGTTTATTTTGGAAACACAGCATTTGGAATGATAATTAGGAACTATTTCCTGGTGGTGCTTTCAGTGCTGAACTATTCAATCTGATCTAATGAAGAGGTCAGTTGAGACTAATGAGGAAGGATTGCAATAATAACAGCAGATTAACTCTGCATATTCTAAACTGCTGGACTAAGAGGAGGTTTGGAAGACCCAGTGAGTTGTAAATCAGCGGAGGATTATGCAAATAGCCCATGGCTGCGGATCACAGCCTGATACTGTTGGGAAAAACAAAAGCTTGGCAGGCTCCCTCCCAAATCTGAGCAATTTTTAATCACAAGAAAAAGAAAACATGAGAGAGGTGTAATTTTTCACTTTGTTGCTATCCCAGCCTTAAATACATAGAGCTCTAAACTAAGAGGATTTAAACTGCAATACTGACAAAACTTCTCACTTACTGAATGCGTTCTAAGAACAGCAATGATCTTGGAAAGGGCCATGTTCCAGAGTTCATCAGTGTATGTCCTAGTTACCAGTCCTTGGGTTACATGTAAAATGTGGTCTTCTACTACAAAGAAACTAAAACAAAATAATACTCAAATTATTATGTTCTTTCTAATACTAGAGCAAATACTACCCTTCACACCCATGCATAGCCAAAACCTTCCCCACTGGAGCAGTGACACTTCAGTAGGTCTGGTGCTGTGCTTCACCCAGAATGAAGTAAAAATGTGAAAAGTTTGTTTCATGTCATCTGGAGCCCAGACTGCTGGAAAGTCCTTGTAGGGCACTGTGCTGGTAGGATCTGGATGCTCTTTCCTGCTCAGATCCAGCAATAACTATCCACATGATTTGCACAAACTGAATCTTGCAGAAGAAAGTTCTTGGACAATAGGCAAACACAGATTGAATTAAGAATCAACACAGTAAAACTGAAATAAATTTTCATTTAGAAAACTTACCCTACAATTTGACTGAAGTATCTTCTGTAGCCTTCTACTGTTTCATGCTTTCAATGAAAAAGAAAACAAGCTTAGGAACAAAAATACCACTAAGCATTAGCTTCAACTCAAATCAATGCAAAACTGAAAGCATTGATTACCATGCTTGACTGTGGTTGCAGAACTAATCTCGCTTGTTTCCTCCTTTGTTTTCTGTAGTAATTTTCAAATATTTCTCCATCACCCTAAAAAAAGACATAAGTACTCAAAAAAATAATAGTCTCAGTGTGAAAAAGACCCTTCTGAATTTAAAGGCAGAATTCTTTTAAACTAAGCACATATTTTGCATTTATTCCACATGTAAACCTCCAGCTGACACCAGCAAAGTCTTCCATGTATGAAATATGCAGAAATTACCTTTTTCTGTAGAGAAGCTTACAGCCTATACTGTAAATAGAAATTTTGCTCACATGCCTACATTTTGTCAAGCAACATTATGCATTTTAAACAGTATGTCCACTTTTAAACTACAACTTTCAGAGTATATTAATATTCATAGACAAGGCATATTGCCTATTACTGTATAATTTAAACTAATTGTCTCCTAAAACATTTCTCTAGGTTATTCAAGAAAGTAACTGCATTATAAAGTTGTTACAAAGATGCTTCTGTGAATATATGACACATCTGAACACTGCCTGCATTAGCTTTGCCTGAGAAAAGACACACATGAGATTTATTGAATATTTACTTATTCTCTTTGAATTTATAATGAGCGTGGATTTGGATTTTTTTCCTATCACGATCCTCAAAAATACAATACCTTCTGTGCCTAAAGATTATATTATGAGGAATTCAAGTGACATCCTACTCATCTCATTAAGATGACCATTCAGTAGAAACCATCTGTCTATTTGAAATCAGTGCTACATTGACTTATCTATCTACCAAACCACATGCAATTTGTATGCAAGCAGAATAAAGCAGCTTAGCATTTTTAAGGTCTGTTTTTAGTTTATGAGTGTAATATTAGGCCATGGCTATTCAGAATTCCGTTACTTGCTCTTCCAAAAAATCTTCAAATCAAATTATAACAGACATTTTATCCTATTAATCCAGCATGACTTACCTAACTTCGTTCTAAAATATAAATGTAGTTTATAATGAATATTTAGTCATATTTAGAAATACTGTAAACCCATGACAGCCTAAAAGTAAAAGAGACTTTGCTTAAAAACAAAATCACTTGAAACCAAGATGCAATTTTACTAACACTATGCATTTACTAACAGTAACTGTCTGTTGCAGCAGAACTTTATACAGCCTGCTCCAATTCATACAAACACCTAATGGTCACATACCAACCATTCACCTCCTGCCCAAATATCCAGTGCAGTTTTCAGATTGTTGGCATCTACCTCCAGCATCAAATCTCTACCCAGTCCTGACAAAAGCTTCTCAAGTGAAAATGACTAGCTGTTCTTCTCAAATCCACACCATGAGTGGAGATGTAAAATATCTTATGATTATTTATAGACCATGCTATACTATGGAGTCACGATTAACAATTCAGGCACAAGAACTGTTTGAACCAGACGTGCTGAAGCAATCAACAGAATATACCAACAACCCTGATGTTTCACTCACTGAATCAGCAAAGCCTAGGCAAGATAAAATATAACAAAACAACACATTTGTTTTTCCCAGCTTCCAAAATTGCATGAGTTTCTATCAACGGAAGCAATAAATCAGTTCATGTTTTGTTATAAATTTTAGGAATATTGCTAATATATCAAGTCCTATTTCACACCATAGATACACTTGTTTTACACTGATACGGTGTTTTAATAAAAGGTAACATTACATGCAAAAGGGGCAGGGGTATGTTCTCTAGAATTTATATATACAGCATCTCACATAATACACAGGCTAAAAAAAGATCTTTATGTATATTTCTCATAAGTTTCTAGTTTAAAGAAAGGTTACTGGTCCATAAATACAGTCTATGTTTGGTATGTATGTATCTTGCCATCACTAGGTTGGAATCACAAGCTGTGTAATATTGAGGTATATAAAAATTGTGCTTTCTTCTTCAATATGAAGAAGCAGAGTAGAAAACTTCTGTCTTGTGTAAAATTAGAATATTTTCTACAATTTTGTAGCAGGGACAGAATTCATTAAGAATGTAACACTTGCTGTAAGATCCTTATTAGAGAAATGAAAAGTCATCTGGTATCAACTCCTCTTCTTTAATCTCTCTAAAGTTCTCTATACGCAAAAGACATGGTTTGCAACACAAGGTAAATGAGAAGGACTCCCAGAAGTGGCTAATGCGCAACTCTTGATAATGCTATCATGGCTTACTAAGGAAATTATGCTGGCCAGAAGTCTATATCAACAACCCTTTTTGATATCAGGGTGCACTCCAAGCTGTTTTCTGTCTCCAGCAAATTTGGAATCTGGAAAACTTCTTGTGTAAACCCAAAAAGCATATCTTTGGATCAAGGGTGCAACTTCAGGATCCTTGTCAAAGTGAAAAATACAATTATGCATTATTTTTAAATGACATCTACCAATTTTACTTCCTGTTCCTTTATTATACTAAATAAAGAATTAGCAGCTGTTGTTAACTGGTACACTTGATTTTGCACATTCTTTTTTATGTGTTATTTCCCACTGTTCTCTGTTAAAAGAAGCAGTCCACTCTTTCAACAGTTCTGGCAGCCTGTCTTTCTGTCCCTCCCAACTTTTCAGTGAGATGAACAATTAATGATGGTTTTGTTTGCATTTTTATTTAAAAAAAAATACAGTGAAATTACATTTTAGAGGGTATTTCAGTATGCAAGCTTTCATGTAACACAGCTGCAAGGATTCCATAAAAAGAAGATAACCCAGCCTGAAAGGCTGAAGGCAGGTGCAGCTGAGACTGTAGGATTAGCAATACTTCCAAGCACATCATCTACATGTCACTGATATGTCACTTAAATTCTGTATAATCTGACTTCAAAAGTATCTGAGACACAGGAAAGATAACAACAAACAATTTGCTACCATGTTTCCAAAAGGAAGTTTTTCCAATCTAATCTGGGCACACCCTGCCAGAATCTCCAGATTTTGCTTCCTATTTTTTGCTACTACTCGGATTTCCACAAGATTCAGAACGAATATTCCTGTTTTGTAACATTCATCCAAATACTTGGGTACCATGGAACACTTGTGGGAACTGTGAAAGTGTGGATACCAGTATTAAGGCAAACATGCCTATTTTACTTAAAAACATCTAGGTAATAAATGCCTTGTGGAGTGTCCTTTATGATGCACACAAAAGAACTCATAGGCTCATGCCCTGAGTACCCATACCCATTTCAGCTGGTTCATCCAGAACTACTAACACTAGAAGCAATACACCTGCCTGTTTGGGAACTATGAGGAGTATGAACAATGTGAAAATGAATATGTAACTTCAAAAATTTAAATCTCTTTTTGAGGTCACCTTAATACATACCAAGACTGAGTAGATGTGCAAACACCTATAGACTGGAGAAAAGTCTACAAGATCTTGGGCAGTTAAAACCTGAAGAAGGAAAGGAAAACAAAGAGTATATAAAACATAATAAGCATATAATCTGCAAAATGGGATATATTGCCAACAGAATTTGTCTACATAATAAGGACTCAAAAATGCATGGCTTCTATGAGAAAACAATAAAACAATTGCTTCAATCTCTCCTTCTTTTCCATTAGTCAAAATTTATTTGTGTTACAATACCACACTCCCTTCTCTGTGTTTCCAGAGCATCAGATTTAAAGATCTAAATGCTCACTGTTTTATTCAATTTTGGAATATTGAGTATCTGACAGATGAAAGAAGTCTTACCTAAGCTGAGGTCCTCAACACCAAAATGCAGAATTTAGCAACACCAGAATATTTTAGTGGGCCACATAACACTAACAGTGGGCAGGTAATGTATGACATAAGCTGCAACTGAATTCCAGAATACCTGCAAGTCCTGTCCAACTGAATGTCCTCAAACATAATGCTAAAGCTAGCATTAATATTAATTAATATTAATATTAGCATTAATTAATATTTTAGCACTAATTTTTCACCCTGAAATGCTGATCTGGACTGGTACACCTTGAAGATGTTCTGTGTATTTTTCTAACTAATGCTAACCATCTAAAGACAGCATAAAGACAGCGAGTTTCGTTCAGTAAACCTATAAAATTCACTTCAAGTAAGATGAACTGATTTAGTACATAGTTACCTCTTCTTCATGCTCATCCTCATCTTCAAATGTTCGCTTCAGTGTGATTTCATTCTTGGAATCCAAAATCCTGTTTCTACCTAAATGCATATTCCGACCATAGTTTACATTATTCTGCTTCTGAAGAGCAGTACTAAAGGTTTTCTGCTGCTGTGCCTGTTTTAAGAGTAGAAACAATTAAGAGGCATGCAATTCAAATTTCATCGCTGATGAGTATATGCTAAGACATGAAAAACAGGCAGAGCAATTGAATACACAACAGTATAACTGCAAGGTGCATGCACACCCTTAGACTACACCAGTGATTTTGCCTTTAATCACTTTGGGATGATAAATGAATTCAATAGTGAATCCTGGATAACTTTTCCCTAACCCCCATAAGAAAATTTTAAAGCCAGACTTTTTAAAAAAAATCAATTTATACTTTTCCTGGTCATAAACTGTAGAGAATCAACATTTAAATGAAGTACAGGTATCTGAGCTCCCAAATACTTTTTTTGCTGTCTTCAATTAAGTCTAAGTGAGCAGTCAGCTGCCGAAGTCAAAGGCACTGTATTGCCCTTACTATTGAAGGCAGCACTGCATAACCTTGCAATTGAGTTTCATTTATCATAATCAATGCTGCATTTTACAAGAACCTTAGATGACAAAATGGCAACCCAACTTGAATTCTGCCAATGAGAAGTCAAATGAAAATGGTATTTGCTCTCCAAATAAATTTTAAAAACATTAACTACTTTAAACCTTGCCTAGTAGTAGTGCTCTGAAGTGGCAGATTATTTTGTGATGGAGTAGGTAAGGCCTCCAGCTGTCTCAGTCTTCTTCTGGCTCTTACCTTAGTCTTCTGCAGGAGTAGCACTTTGGAGAGAACTAGGCAATTATCTCAACATCTCTTTTGTCTAATTCATCCTGGGCAGCTGGCCAGATAGACTGCTCTTTGTTTTGTATCTCAGTAGCTGCTGAGATACAGACTATCCAGCAGCTGACTACTCAAAGTACTTCATAATTTCTTGAAACTTAAGAAATACGGCATCTTTCCTTCCTTTCTCAGGGAAGAAACTACTTCTTGTCTAGGACACTGATAAAAACCACACAACACATTCGCAGTTCACAGCTCTCCATCTTTACTCAGAGGTCTGTGGGATGACTGTAATCTTTGAACAAACCTTCTGGGATAATTTGACACTAATGAAACTGAAATTTTCACTAAACAACAGGACCAAAGTCATTCTGTTCAGCTGGCTTACCTGTTTCATGGCAGTTTCCCCAATTCTGTCAGAATGCTTTCGAATACTCTCTAAGAAGTCCTTCAGATCTGACATGGATATTTCTTTTATTTCTTCACGCAGTTTTGGAAGATTTTCTATCATTATCTGGCAAAAGCGATATTGGCTAACTCTAGGAAGATACAGATTTTCTAGCTGCTCCATTGTTTTCAAAGCAGAATAGTATCTACAAAGAGATCAAAACAAAATCATGTAGCTTCTTATAAAAAGTTGGTAAAATAATTTATCAAATATATGTATCAATATGCATCTAATTAATGTATTCTATTCTTAGAAAAATTAACAATCAAAAGGTCATCCATATAATGCCTTAGTTTGAAAAAAACTAAACACTTCACTCCAGTGAAGTGCCAGAATGACTCAGCCAAGTCAAAACTTTAAGCAGACTCCTACAGTATTAACTGTTCTCTGATCAATAGTCCTGGTACCACATGGAGCATCCCGCAGAATGGAGACACTGAAGTCATGACTATTGTCTTCCCTTCTAGATTGAACTGATTAGGGTTTTTTAATGATTTGGGTATTTTTCTGAAACACAAACTGCCAAGCACCCAACACTGCAGTATATGCACAAAACAATGAGAAAAAAATCTTGAAAAAGCATGCCTGCAGGTATCTGCCTTCTTCAGGTATATGTGAACACATACACACATCTATGCCCACCCTCCTTCTACCATCCTTAGTCAGAAAAAACACAGACACACCTATCCTGACCAATGCTTCTTTCCAGCAGTTTATCATATTTTGCTGTAAACCACAAACTTATTAACTCTTCTGACAAAATACAGTCTACCCCACCCAGAAAACAACTACATTGAATTAACAAATCAAGAAACCTGTGATCTCAACCATAGTTTAAAGAGAGGTACAGGAACCAGGCTAAATATGAGTAGGACAGCAGTCAATTGCAGATGTGATAATAATTTCCCTTTATGTAGTATTCTTACCAGCTACTCAGCCCTGGAGGGAGTTGGGAAAATTAATTTAGTTTGTTCGATTAGAACAGAATAAGGTAAACAGATTCCTTGTGCCTTGGTCTTAAATGGGAAAAGCACAAACACTCAGATCAGATGGAGTTAACCTGCTGCTAGTTCAAATCCTTTCTTTCCACAAATATGGAATAATATCCTTAACCCATTTTCAGCTTTTCTTCCATAATTTTAATACCTTTTTCTTCCTTAAAGGCCAACATAATCTGTTTTGAAAAATTACCAAATTATTTTGAGGGAAAAAGCTCATTATGAGGAAAATCCATTCAAAAGAGAAAACCTAGGAAAGTATCCTTTACGGTTCTTTAGTTTCTAGACACTTCTTTGTAAATATAGTGAGTAAACACTTTTTAAAAATGTAATTCAAGTTTCTGGTTTCCTTCAGTAGACAAAGAATAACAAATTACTAACACTAGAGCCATGACTTCTTGTTCAATTCTGAAATTAAGACAGTATTTTGAATCTTCTTAATCAAGACATTGCTAAGTTAACAACTCAGCATAGTTGGAGGATGGGAAAAATCTTCTCTTTTATTCCAGAACAGAGCTGCTTTCAGAAGACTGCAAATAAAGAGGTTTCAAGTGTAAATTAGGAGCTTTTGTTTGTTATATGCTTGGTTTATATAAAATATACATAAGGTGATGGGAATGTTGCACATAAGAAAAGGTCTGGGGGGTTTATGTGTGTGGGTTTTGTTTTTCTAAATAGAAAATGGCCAAGAGTGCCACATGGTGAGACTTCTGGGGAATAAAACCATAATAGCATCAAAATCGTATAAAAGGTTTTTATTTAAATTATACAGATCAGCTTATCAGAACAGTGTTAGTTCATCTGGAAGGTTTTTGACTGCTGACTCTAAGATCAGAATTAACATAATCCATTCTAAATCCATTCTAGAGTCTCTTACTAATTATACATATATGGAGCTCAGGACCTTGCCCTTTTAACATCTGTTCTGATAAAGCACTGAAGTCTTATTAATTTGAAGGTCATCTGCAGGTCAGGATTTAAACCAAAAAGTTTTGCATATCATTTCACAGAAATAATGTATTTAGATTTTAAAACCTTCCACAGATTTAACTCAATGCTGAAGGTTTTGACAATATTATTAGTTCCCATCATGTATTATCAATCACATAGGGTGAAAATTGCCCATTTGACTACAAATGAGTTAAAGAAGTATCTTCAAAGTTATTTTTTCATATAAATATGGCATTCTTCTGTCTGTTCTTCTGAGCTGATCTTATAAGAATATGCTCCTCGATGCAAAACTTGTAATTTTTTTCAAACTGAAGACACAAGTTAGAAACACCAATATGGGTCATATGATAAGACTATGCAGAACTGATCCATTTTGACACCAGAAAGAGAAAACTGCACAACAGATTTACTAAAATCTCCAAACTGTAAAAATGAAACCTTCTAATACCAGCAAGAACAAGGAAATAAAAACCAAAACACAACACAAAAGTAAATTTAAAAAACCTCACAACAAAGAAACAGCCATCCCCCCACCCCACCCCCCCCAAAGATTAGTATTAGTGTTTTATCTTATTTTTTGCAAAATTCCCCAGGCACAGAATGGCCAGGCCTGCATAGAATATAAAACATCAACACACAAAACCCCAAAAATTAAAATAAAATGACCATTACTTTAGTGTACATAAAGTGTTCCTTTATGTACTAAATGACAAAAAGAACTTTAAAGATTTTTATCCGCAGAGTGTTGTGTGGAGGCGGTAAAGAGAAATACCACAACTTACTAAAAAAGCCCCATCAAGTTAAACTACAGCAGTAAAATAATTACACAGATCAGGAGCAAGAGGAACTCAAAGACTGAATTAACTGAGAATAATTTATTTGCACACAAGCTTATTAAGTAAAAAACCCACACAGTTACATCCCAAATTCCCTGCTGAATAAAAATGAGAGACAAAATCCCCATTTTATTTTAATTAAGGAAACAAGCCTAGTTTACAAAGAAAAAAACAGTAGTATTCTCCAACTTTAGTGCTTTCCTTAGAGGAAATACTGTATATTCTTACTTACTACATTTCCACTGACTAAATACCTAAAACTTTGCTATCAAATACATTTAAGGGAGTATTTATTTCATTTTTAAATCTAGCTGCCTTACCAACTTTAACCTAAGTTTTAAACTTTTCCAGCATACGAATTTTATCAGTTGCCCAAAGGACCGTGAACTGAGATAGAGGCAGTACTAACTCTGAAACTTCCATAAAGTAAATCAAAGGCTTAGTATTTCTGAAAATCAGATTAAACAGCTGCTATGTGGAAAAAACAAAGATATGTGGATGGAATACCATTTTTGTCAATAATGATGTGGTAGGAAATTTTTTTAGAAAGTGAAATTATCAAACTAATAATGCTTGAGAATGGTGACAAAGAAAGCAGCTGACATTTCAGTATCAAATAACCATCAAATAAATTCTGATGGAGTTTTTTTCCAGATCCATGGTAGCTCTGAGAAGTATTGATTTGCTGCTGGTAAAATCCAGTGCTTCATTCTGACACTGTTCCCAAACAATGCACAAAAACAAAATCAAATTACCATGGTTTTATCTGTTCTGATATCTTCCATACCAACATGGGTAGAACCAACTTACATGAATTATGAATTTTTCATATTTGCATCCTTTAAATCTTAAGATTTATTTGGATGCTTGGAAGGTTTAGGCAGAGAAAGGATGCATAACTGTCTCAGTGAGTTTTAGTAAGCTAAATAACTAATCAACTTTGCCTTTCCCACAGTTTGTAAGGAAGCTTATAACGAGGTCAAAAAACAAATCCAAGTCTTTCAGGGCAAAAAGCTCACTCTGAAACACTATACTCGTTCTTCAGTCCCTCCCACAAAAGATTTGAGACGATTCAGCAACAACCTTAGCAGACTGACTTATTGAATTACTTCCATTGTATGATGGGTTTGGATTTTTTGTAATATTTACTGTCAAGAAAGACTTGCAAAAACACCAGTTCTAGCTATTCCCAATCAGACTACAATTACTTAAAGCAGACAGGACCTGCCCCCCAAGACACGTATCAAAATCCAAACACTAAGGCCATGGTAACAGAGCTGTATGAAATGTGTGATGACCTTATCTCTGACTTAAAATTTCAAGCATGAATTGTGTAAGTGCATAGCCCCCACTAGGTGGCTGGGAGAGAAGCAAAGAAACCACACTTCTCCTTTGTGCTCCCTCAGTTAAGACTTTAAACCCTCTGTAGCTCCCTCCAGCCAACTGTGTCTGTTTAGAGCAGATTCTGCAGTTACTTCCTCTCACTACTAAAGTTCTTGTCAACTTGTGTTATCCATGGCTCAGGAGACAGATAAATAGGATACAGAGCCTTTCACCTCTAGGTCATCAGTTCAAATGTTACCCGTGTTGGTAAAGGAACAAGAGTTGCAATCAATAGATGACTTTTCGGACTTCTCTGTAAACCTCCATTCCACCTGCACAAACCAGTATGTATTCCAGATTCAAAATCCTGCATTATCTTAAAAGAGGTCTGCCACAGAAAAAGAAAATGAAATTCCAATCTTTCTCCTGTAACAACTATCCCCCAAACATATATAATATCCATACTTTTGTCTTTCCTTCCTTTAAATATTAGAATTGAGAGTTTTAATCATGGTGCAAGACAGTAAGACAATGGAATAATGAAAATAGGTTCTAAATGGCCACAAGCAGAGAAAATCAAGATGTCTTTTATAAAAAAAGAGCAGTGAAAGCTTTGCTGCATTAACAAACTTCAGTGAAGGTTTATGAGAAATTATCTTTGCCTAAAATAAACATCCCTCATTGCTTTGTTATGTCTCAGATTGTGACTGCTACTCTCTCTGACTCTTCCACAAAAAAGCTTCACAGCAAAATTTAGGAAGATCAATTTTGAAATCCCTTGTACGTGCACACATCAGCTGTCAGGTCTTTGCACTGACACTATGATGTTCTTGGTGTTGCTCAATCTTTTAGTAGTGATAAAGGCCAGAATATGGGCACTCTGCTGAGCCACAAGGAAATTACCAGTTGAATTACCTGCAAGTTCCATTGGATAGCCACCTGTCGGCTGTATTATAGGGAATTGCAAAGTCACAGACAAAATACTAACTGCAGTGTAGCTAATGAAAGAGTTATCTGAGCTGCAGCAGCAGCCTGCAGCAGAGTCTGAGCCTTCTGCACTCCATGTGATTTCACGACATGGTACATCAAAGCTACAGCATCTTCCCTCTCCTTTAGATCTCTTTATGGTATGACAATAACGTGTCCAAACCCCTCAATTCAGGAGTCCTTTGTCTTTTAAGACTTCCTGTCTGGCAACAACTTCCATGGGAAAATTATCAGATAGGAGTCTTTAAGATTTGAAGAGTACTGATGGCTTCTAGGAAAGCACATCAACCATCAGTGGACTCTACAAAAGGACTAACAAATATGGAGTCAAAACACTAAAAACCACCAGCAATTTTATCTCCCCTAAATGATCTTTACATGATGACATTAGGAACTACAACTTCCCCTGCAACTCTAACACCAGGATGCTGCTTGCCTTGCCTGACACAGCAAGGGTAGGCCAGAATGCAGGCATTGTACCCAGTGTTTTCAATATTTTCAGGACACCAAACGTAGCATTGTCCACAGAAGACCTTGCAGAGGGAAGTGTGTGATTCAGAGAGCACACTCTTCAGTCTGATCTCTGACTGGAGTAGCAAGGGGACTGTTTACATCTTTCCACAGAGCTGCTCCAAGAACACTGCAACAGCATGCTACTACTGCTACTACTACTGTGGCCAGTTACTCTAAGCAGATGCTGAACTAGTGTCCTGTTCAGAGGTAACACTGTATAGCAGTCAAGCTGATGAGATCTACCACACCAGTTCACATATAGCAAGTTTTAACTGTAATAAGAGACACTATAGTGCCATAGCTGTAAGGTCATTCTTAATGCTTTTGTATTTTTGCAGAAGACCTCCCAGAGAGCAAACATGCATAGGTAACATATAGCACATATATCACTGTCAAATATGCATCAGATTTGCTGCAATGTTCATAGAACTGATGTGTACAGTTAATCTCAAGCATTTTGGACATGGCTGCTGTTGAGGGTTTTCAGATGTCCAACAGTATGGTATGAGGTGTTGGCTACTCAGAAACTGAAATCCAGACAAACAGTCCAAAAGTAAATCTGTATTACATAGCAGCCCTGCAGACAACTGACTGTGCACAGCTAGTTCCAAATGGAAACAGTCCTGTCCAGACAGACGTGTCAGCAGGAGCTCCCTGAAGTGGTGCCAAGTGCACAAAGAGGCACTGCCAGCAACCAGGAACCCAGAAAGGGCAGACACAGAGCACTGGTGTGACTGTGAAAAGCAGGCAGGGATCAGGGTGGCAGTGATGATATGAAATCATGAAGAAGAAAACAGCAGCAGTGGTATTGCTGGGGTGGGTGTGTGAGGTGCAGGCAGCAGCCCCAGTGGGACAGGATGCAGCTAAAGCAGGGAGCTGGGGCAGCCAAGCTGCCATGGAGGGAGGGAGAACTGGGGATACTGGGACTACAGCAGCAGTGAGTGGCTCCCTGAGAAAACGAAAAGTGGAGACACAACAGAAATGAGCAGCTGGTCAGGTACCAGTTATAAACTATTATCCTAGATTATAGTTTTAACTCTTTTTAACAAGTCAATTTGTTGCAGAGGGAAAAACCAAAAAACAACATCTGCACTTCATTCTCATAGTCTCATTTACATAAAAAGCATAGAGAAGCCAAATAGGTCTATAAGGAGTATAGACTTTCTTCTGGTATTATGTGTTTAATTTAAATATATCATTATATATTAATCAGATATTAATGTACTCTAAAAGACCTTTAGTCCCTAAGGATCTCATTTTTCTTGCTTCTTAAACTGCTTTAAGTAATAAAACCCAGTAAACTTTATTTCATATTTTATAATCATCATGTATTTCACTACATGTCATACTCATTTAAGTGTGTGTTATTTTTCATGGCAATCACTAAGGTCCTAGAAGTTCTTTAATACAACGTTTTCAAATATTCTTGAAATACAGACTAGTATTAGGAAACAAAGAGTACACATATACCAAGCTACAGACTAAGAACACTTACTTGTCTACATAAGTGTTTGCTATTCTGTCAACTCACTTACAAATGTTATATTTTTTTCTCATAGAAATAAGTTTACTCACCTTTTAACACTCATCTGTTCTTTTAGTTTGCTGTACATTTCCAGCACTGCATAAAAGTAAGCAGATTAACTTGTGAGTCTTATTGTGGCTTTAGTTAATAAAAGAGGAAAATATGTACTGTAAAGGACAAAATTAGAAATAGAAAAGGATGTGCTATATTTACCTTATTTAATTCCTACTGTAGCATAAATGTGATAAACCTAGCAAAAAAATTCTAGAATGCAGCTAAAAAAACCAAAAAGATAACTGAACTCTTAACAGCTTTTCAATTAAAAAGAATTATGATTAACAAAACAGTCAACACTACAGATATCAAGCATATTCATTCACTTACTACGGGCCACAACCTGATCTGCATTACCAGTCCATGGCCCATCTCCATAAAAAGACAACAGTACCACCTACTGTACTCCAAACATGTCAACAAGAAGACTTCACAAAGAAAAATTCTCAAATCTAATTTACAGTGATATGACAAAGAGGATAAAACCCTTATGGAGCTGTGTGCAATCCTACAGTATTGTCTTCCTGAAACAACATTTAGAGCCTTTTTGTTTTATTTCAAAACACCTGTAGTGACACAGAGCTAAAAGAACAATGTTGAAAGAGCATCATTAGTATTTTTCTCAGTATTCAAACACTAAAACCCGCCCTCTCAAGCAACAAACTAATTGTTTACCATAGTAAAAATATTAGTTCATTCTAAACTGTATGTGGCTACATTGTTTGCACCATTCAACTGTCTCACTGTCTTCTGACATTGTCGCAATTGCTCTGTGTCAAATATTGCAGAAAACATGGAAACTACATGTTGACATATTTTAAAAACCTATTAATTGTTTTGTTACACTGGATGTTACAGGACCAGAACTTAGAAGATTTTTCCTTTTGGCTATTGTGACTTACTTTATTTAATTTGCCATCATATTTAACTATAGGCCACTCACCTGGAAGACACAACTGTAGTTTTTCCACAACTGTTGTAATATTCCGCTGTTGAACTCTACATCGGATGATTTCCTCTGTTTGGGCTATCACCTTAAAGGGTTGGTTTTGGTTTTTTTAAAAGGAAAGAAAATCACACTTAAATTATGCAAATAAATTTATTTTACTACAAATATTCATAATGCCCATATAGGAAGCACCATTTTCTCACCTCTTTCCCAGCATCCTGAAGCCTTCGGTTGGTATCAGTAACTTGGACCTTAAAAATAATTTCACCTTTGTTAGACAAATATGCATATATTGCCCTGATGTGACTGCTCACCCTTGTAATCAGATCATGCTTCCTGAGAAACTTAGAACAAAGAAATGCAAATTCAAATTAACTCTACAGCTTGAACTTGAACTTTTGATCGCAAAGGGCTTTTGTTAAATTCAATTACTTATGACAGTTCTTTCTAACAGATTCTGTGGCAAACTTCTCAAATTTACTTGGGATTTTTGAACTTTCCTTGTTTCTGTAGGTCTGTCAAACAATTCAAATCATTGACCCAATTGACCACTGGTCCCTTTTTGATAACCTCAATGAGCTCTATGGGCCATTCATTGTCTGTAAGAAATGGTGATTGCATTTTATGGTAATTAAACATTCATACTTTGCTGAATGCAAACACTGGGTGGTTGATTAACATCAAACGTGGAAATCTCCAAACCACAGCAACATTTTAATGCTGCAGGTGCAGGCAAAGCTCAACCTCAGATTTTCCCACATAGTAAGTGACTCATTAGGTCATCATAATAAGGAAGCACATTCTAGTTTATTAAAAATCTCATTAATTTCTGAACAAAGATGCTCAATGACCTCATTGATGCTGTATTTGGTCTCTTGTTATCTGAATATCCTTTATATAATGGTCTTCTAATCATAACCTCTGATGAACTATGCTCATTCTGTCTGGTGTGCATATTTTGCTCTCAAAAGTGTAAGGAGAGCTAAAAGGGACGGATCTCATAATTCACTATTCTGCATTCTGATCTGTGAGGAAATCTTGGTTCTCGTATCTCATAAAAACTACTAACATCACCCTGCTCACTACAAAGTAAAGAACAGAGGGGGTTTTTTCCATGTATAATTGTGGTATTTTTAGTTTTCTAATAAGGGCTTTCAATTCTTCTAAAGTGTGACATATAAACACATGACTAGGAAAAGACTTATTTAAGAAATACTGTGTTTATCATTTGTTGTCCTTCACCTTCTGAGAAAGCCTTTAAAAAAGACAAAACAATTTAGTACCATTTTCTGAAAACACACATTAAAAAAACAGAATGAGATCTAATAAAATATTCAGCTTTGTAAATATAAATCACTCTATCACGCAACACGGCTCAATCACAAATCCTGTTCAATTCACTTCTAAGAAATTGCTGTAAACATCAGAGGGCGTGTGATAAACACTAAATTTATCTTCAGTAGAAGATTAATTCCTTCCTTCTTTTAGATTCAAAGACAATGATATATGAAACTCTGAAAAACTTGTTCCTTACCTTCAGTTTTTCTGCATCAGCCCTAACTTTAAGGAGTTCTGTAATGGCATCCACAAAGCCCTGATGGTGAAAATTGCACATCTTTTCTATCTCCCTGTCATGGTTACGTATGCAGGCATCAAGTTTTTCCATAAACTTCTGATGTGCATTTGGTTGGTCATCATATACAGACCTATTAAATACAAATAAGAAAATAAAAGTTTACTTTTTTTCCCCAGTTGAAAATAGCATGTATGCAATGATCTTTATTGAAATCTATCTCTCTCAACAATAAAATAAAAGCAAGCGAACTTGATGTTAGTGGCATCCTTTGGTTGATCCACGCCGTCAAAATCAGCATTAAAAAAAAAGATGGCACAAAACAGAACTGATGGCGCAAACCCCAGCCCTTATGGCATTAATCCAGGTGCTTAACCAGTTACATCATGGTTGACCTGAGCCTCACTGGTCTGTTATTATGCCCTAATGCTCAAATTTGGGTACAAAAGAATCAGTTTCTCCAACCACCTCAAATAGCACGGATCGCTTTTCCATCAAATTCCACTCTTTGCTAAATATAAAGAAGTGCAAACATACAAATTTGCTTTCCTGGTATTCCTAACAGCAGAGTTATCCAACTAAATCAGGGCTGAATGACTCCAGCCGGAATGACCGGAGCATTGTGCGGCAGCGGCCGGACCCCTGGCAAAGACAATCCCCAAGGCTCTGTCCCTGCCTGCCCACGCCAACAGCTCCCAGGGCAAATCCATGACACGCACATACCTAAGGCTGCCTTCTCCATGGCACCTAGCTGTCAGGAAGGGCTAGAATCAGATCTTCTGGCTTATTTCACTAATTCTTGATTAGGTCACTTAGAAAACTCCAACAGTGACTTGGGAGAAATTACTGGTGTAGTTTGTTAACCAGCATCGGAAACAGAAATGTGCATGGAGAAATGCTCAAGCATGAGAAGGAGCAAAGGAGGCACAGGGCAATTTAAAGCTTTAGACTTTGGCAGAGTAAGCAAGAGAAGAGGTTTTACATAGAACTGTACAAAAACCAAAGGTATGGAGTCTCCCAACAAAGGCAAGGCACAGACAGTTCCAAAAATTGATTAATAATTTGATATAGCAACAACAGCAAATACTGGTAATTTTGAAGTAGCTTTTCACATAGAAAGAGAGCAGCAATACAAGGATGATTTAATAATAAATAATCATACAAACACATTTGTATTGCACACTGCACGTGTTAAAAAAAGTGATCAAAAATCTTTAAATTGCTTTTTTAGACTCTGGTTTCCTTTCACAATTATAAAGTCTTCTTTAGATATTTATAAGGAGAAGCAGATTTATAAAAAAATAAAAATTAAAATATGTTAACATGAGGAAAAGAAAAGGCTGAAATTTCAAGTGTTGCAGTGTTGCTTGCGGAAGTACAGTCTTCACTTCAAGACTCAGGAAAACATGAGTCAAAGCCTCTAAAATTCTTGAGTAGCAAAAAAGCATTTCCCTCCCAGTCTTCTTGGAGAAGTGTGATTTCCCGTATCTTCAAGATTCTCTTTTCTAACCAGACATCGGGGCTTTGATGAGATCTGAGCTCATCATCAACACAACAAACCTGAGTATCTGCCAGGAACATGACTTTTCAATGAAGAAAAAGATGCAGAAAAGACTCTTGTAACAAGATTCTTTATACTTTTTTAGTTTCTTTTGACCTTGTACAATATATTCAGTAACTAATTGAACTTAAATGATAGAAGAAAGGCAATATGCTGTCCTACACGTTGAAGGAAGAAAGCCAATTCCTTATATTCTGCTTGTTATAGATACTTTTTCAGGAGGAATATCTATTGAATAAATTTTTAAAAATATACCCCTTTTTGCTTATGATAGGAAAATAAGGCTATGGTACTGAAAGCAGGTTCTTTCCTCCAAAGCGCACCAGGGGAAAAATAAGATTGTTGACCCATAAAGCAGTTCACCCTTCACCATTTCTACCACCACAGTTCGAAATGATGGCTAGAAAGAGCAAATATGTGTCCATAAGTCTCTCCTCCTGAGGCTCCTGTCAGACTGCCTGAAAGGGCTCGCTCAAGGCTGCCCAGGATGACTGAGCTTTAAAGGCTGTGGTGGATGGTCAGAAGTGATCTGCATCACCAGGGGGAAATAGCCACATGCAGAACCACATGGAGGGAGAAGCAGCATCCTGGCCTGGGAAGAAAGAAAGAAAGGTGCAGGAAACAGTGGGCATTGAGTGAGGCCTCATTAGGCAGCCTGATGTTCTGCATGAGAAGATACAAGGGCAAGCATATGGCCCATAGCACTGTCACCTGCAAAGAAATGGGAAAAGGATGAGAAAAATGTTCAACAACTGATACGGTAGCACTCCAAAATACACATTACAGTTATGTGAGTGCTGCTCCATTAAGAAAAGGGTCAAAGATGCTGGAAGCTATAGTGTGGACACAGAGGGGCATCCAACTGTCTTCAGGGTTCTTGGACAAGAAAAAAAGATTAGGAGGACCAGATGCATCGAAGGGCCTTCAGAGATACCCGGCAAACATAAGCCTCCTCAAACTGGGCTGGACTCACCACCTATACTGCACTGTATGCTACAGAAAACAAAACAAACTAACAAAAAAAACCCCACAAAACCCACAAAACAAAGCAAACCCAACCAAACAAAACAAGCAACAAATCCAACCAAACAACCAACAAAAAAATTAAAAGGAAAAAAAAAATCTAAAGAAACAACCACACACACATGCACCAAAAAAAAAAAAAAAAAACCAAAAAAAACACAACCCCAACAAAAAAAAAAAAAAAAAAAAAAAAAAAAAAAAAAAAACCCAAACATAATACAGAAAGAAAAGCTCAATTTATTACTGCTTTCTTTAGCCTTTTTGTTTAAGGGTAGAAGAAGCTTCCAAGTTTAGGTCTCCTTCCCAGTGTTCTCAAAGAGAAGTGAGAAAGGAGCATTTTTATCACAAAGATAGGGAACTTCTATATATCACCATGCACCCAAACTGTAAATTCTGTCATGTGAGCATAAATGAAAACAGCAGTAAAACTCAGTAAAGAAAATGTAACTAGAATGAGACTGCAGAAAGATGGTACAAGAGGAACTCCATACTTGAATTTGTACTGCCAAACTGTCTTTGATGGTAGCAATGCACTGTGTTTCTGGACATAGTTATTGCCTGATGATTTGGGGTATCAAATAGTTACCTTGATAACTTTTTATCAATTTCACATCTCTGCCAACACTTTCAGACAGGCTCTTAAAATACTGACAAAAGGAAATCCTTTGCAACCAGAAGATTTCTCTTTAAAATGTTGTTTAAAAAATCCAGAAAACACTGACAGAAGTTCTGGAAGTACATATAATGTAGCATAAATAATACAGTCTTCACTGTTATAAAAAATCTGTATTGATTATGCTGTCCTCAATATTAAGGCCACTTATGCTTAAATTTAATTACAATAAAGTACTGGGTTTTAATCTCATGGGTATTATCATAATACTTAATTGAAAATAATACAGGGAATAAATGTTCAAAATAAGGGAAAAGAAAGCAATACGGTGCACCTCCCAATACCTTAATTACAAGATTACCTACCTTCTTAAAATAATAGTTACTATTTTATGTCGTACATTATACCCTTTTCTGCAAGGACACTAATAAAATTAGTGATTTAAACCAGTGTTTTGACAGACCTCCCTAAGATGCAGCAGTATGTAAACTCCATGTTAATGACATACGTTAACAGCTCCATCTTGTGGGGACAACAAATCAACGCTCGGCAGCACAGGAGTGAAAAAACCCCTGAGGCAGAACTGCCTGCCTTTACAGAAATAAATAGTCGGAGTATTTAAAAGAAATTCACACTTTGTATCACAACTTTCTCATCCAGGTGAGAAGAAGATGAATAAACAGGTTATTGACTCCCTTGGGACACTGCTCTCTGAGGACACTTTACACATGCAGTTTCAGGGGCTTCAGAAGGTCTGGCCTAAAACACCAGCCTTTTTGAAAATATAAGTGTACACTGGAGAGCCAGGCCATCTTTGGTCATGGATAGAAATTAGGCTTTTTCTCAAATCTGCAAACACAACTGAGACAATACACACCTGATTTACCCATAAGGGAACATCACATATCATAGTTCATTTCTGATACTGAAGCTTATTTTCCACATACACTTATTTCAAAGATTACCTACACCTATCTAAATAAAGTAATTGCTACTTCTTAATAATTATCTGAAAGCGTACATTTCAATAGATAATGACACTGCAAGAGATGCTGATAACAATTCTCCACTTTTGAGAGCTAAATTATCAGGCAGACAAATCACCAGTAACGCACTATCTTGGAAAGACATGAAACCCTAAAAGCATCCTAGAGATAATTCTTTAAAATTACATAACAAAATTAACTGAATTTACAACACACACGGAGTTCTGTTGGAAAGCAAGTGAGGAAGTAGTAACCCTTGTAGCTCCATTTCTTCAGGAGATGACAATTACATGAAATTATGTCTACCCTAAAAATCTCTCTCCTACTGGAAATTGCTTCATATCCAGCAGTAGGAAGTGTCATAAAAAATGGCAAATGTGCCCAGGATACCAAAGAAATTTTTACGTGTGCAATACACAGTTCTTTCAGTTTTTGTTTACACTTGCACATCTCTGAATGAAGAGCCCCAAGGATCTTCATGGGCTTTATAGGCCCCTGAAGTGGATGCAGAAGGTCTAAAGTACAGCACAAATTTGAACTGTGTCAAACTGAAAGTCATGATCAGTTTTTATTAAAACTGCTTTCAACCTCTGGTCTGCACAACTATAGGAACCCATTGACTACTAGTGGTTGATTCATACCATGAAACTTTTACAAGAAAGTTTCTTTTCTTGGTATGAGTCTTCAGACTGGATAAAAAAATGAGAAAATCACTAACGATGGAGACAGAAGTTTATATTTGAATTTGGCACCCAAAAATCCCAAATCAACACAACGTTATCACCTTTATTTTCAATCTGGAATGAGAGAACTTTAACTTGAGTGAGTACTTGGCCACCAGTACAGCAAATCAATGATAGGACAGGTACAGATTTCTTTCCTAATTGACAGGGCAAGCAGGGAACCCATAAAGAGCATAAGCAGAGCTGAACAACTTTACTGGTAATGTGTAGCAGATCATCTGTCTATATTCCCAGAACTCTGTATAGAAACTGAGACACTTCTTTTTTTACTCATTCCAACAACTGGATGAGTCATATTAATGCCAGTCTAGGCAAAAAGAAGATACTGTAGAAAGTACTTGAAAAAGGAAAAAAATATAAACTAGGAGCAGTTGGAGACTGACCTAAAGAAGAAAAATTTCTGAATTCATTTGATCCATTTTATTGCAATAGGGATATTTTTAGCTTGATCTTTCTTACCAGGTAGGCTGAAGGGAGAAGGACAAGTATAAACAGATTTGAATTCAGGTCTCAAGAAATAACTAAGGAGGCTTTTCAGATATGCAGCCATTTTCCAATTGAAAATAGTAAGTTTACTTTATACTATTAAAAAAATTCCCTAAAACTATTACATTCAAAACTGAAACACAATATGAGAAGCATGTATTTAATAGGTCTTCCTGGTGATTTTTCGTGTTTACATGCAAAAATATACTGAAGCACCAGAGGGCACCATCCTATGCACAAAAATACCAATGCCTAAGTAACCAAAAAAGCTTATCTCCAGAAAACCAGAATTCAGCCAAAAATTGTGAAACTTAACATGCCAAGAATTCCACATAATCTTTCAAAAAAAATTAAAATTCGAAATAAATTATCCTGAAATGATCTGATTTATTCCACAATGACTGATTTATTCTGTTTATTGTATCTGATTTATTCCATAATTCCATTTATTCCATAACTCCATACATATGCATTATCATTCTAAGTGAGCATCATAAATGTCTTCACAAATGGTTACAGTCTCACTTCAAAAATATATTTCTGCTATCATTTCATACAAACATTTCTGTTCATGCAAACAGGGTATATGTCCTTTCTTACTCCCACAAGTGTAGGTGGGAGTAAAAGAGGATGAGAATTTGACCAACAAGGGAGGAAATAAAAAGTTAGAAGAAAAAAAAAAATCATATAAGCCCATAAATTAATTTAATACATTGACTGGACTACTGGAAGGGCAGACAATGGAAGTGTATATAGACTATTAAGTGTAGATGGACAAGAGTCCAAAATCATGGTTTGGAAATTCAGCAAATTCCCCAAATTTGCTTTTTTCCCTCCCCATCTCCAGTCTATCTCCACATCTATGGCCTCTAGACTAGAAAACTACAATAACCAAATCTAAGTACAACTTCTACTGTAATATTTTTTTAGCATGGAAAAATAGATTTCAAGAATCATCAGAATAGGAATTAAAGTTCTACCGCAATACCTGCAACTTTTCAAATGAGAAAAAACTGCTGAGGAACTCAGGCCTCAGGCCAAAAAAATGAACTTCAAGAGTTTATTTTATTAAAAATAAAATCTCCATACTTTCATAAGAAAATAGTAATTCAGAAGATAATATGAATTCCTGGTTGGTGATAACTCTCTCACTTAAAAATCATTACTAGAACAGTCTACTAGATAAAGAAAAAAGTAATATTTAACAAATCCCATTGGAGTTTTAAAAAAATTCCTTATTTCTTGACGGTTTTGGGATTGTTTTGTGTGTTCTTTTAAATGGGCAATGATTCAACTTTTAATTGCAATCCATATTCAGGAAAGACAAATCTGAGCTTATGCAGCATTACTGTAAACTTTTTGAGAGAACAATTCTCCTTCTAGTAACCATTTATAATAACAGGCTCTAAGCAGCAGCAGAGACTTTTAAAACAGATCATGCATTTTAAAATAACCAAAAAACATATCAGAAAAAAAGAGAAAAAACCAGCAATCTTTTTGCAGGACAAAGAAACTCCTTATTAATGACTTGCCACCTTCCACCATTTTCACACCTCCCCCAACCCACCCTGTTCTGTCCCATTTCTGGGATGAACTGCAGGTTTCCCCACCCCTGCCCATATTGCCACAAAGTCTTTCATTTCCTGATTACACAAGACATATGAAGCAATTACAAACTGTATGTACACATTCCTGTCAGGATACTGATAACCACTCAGTAAGTGCCCATCAGTTACAGCTCCATGAATGCTGTGACAATGACAGGAATTACACACATCTGTACAACAGTTGTACGAGTTTGACATGGAATGTAAGTCTGACCATGCAATTTCTGACCTTCAACGGAAGCAAGAAAGCAAGAGAAAAAGATTCATTTGTAGAGCTTCAAATTAAGCACCATGAGGGGGAGAGAGGAAATTACTGATTATTTTGATCAATTAAATGAAGGCACACACACACAAAAAAAATTCCCCCTAAATATGCACTTTTTATTCAAATTTTCAAAGTAATACTTTAAACAAAATACACACACAAATAAACCAACTCTCAAATGACAAAACTGTGCTTATGGATAACGTTTTTATAATTCATATCTTGCTACCAATGCCAATTTTGTCCTGATGCTAAAGATGCTCTCAACTAGTTCCCGTACACATACTGCAAGAAGTGACCCCCTAGATGCTCTCCCTATTTCTCCTTTCAGTAAAAAAAAAAAAATCCCAAAAATGAGACAGCAACACAGAGCTACACTAAATAAAATTTAAAAATAAAGTAGCATTTACAATTCAAATTTGCATGATGAACTTAGTGGGATCATTGCAAGCACAAAACACTGACAATGCAAATTAAGATTCTGCCCTTAAAACAGCCCTGTCACACTGTGACTATAACCATGGCATCCCTAACCATGATACTGTATCACACACTCCATTTGAGCTGCAATTTCACAGGAAACACTGCAGAAACTTCCTTTGTCCTACAATATACAAAGATATTTTCTGTTTACACAAGCTGCAAACTTTGTAGGGATTTTTCCATGGAGTAATTTCATATAGGTGGCTGCATACACCCTCAAAAGCTTTATAAAATAATGTCCAGGTGTTTCCTGTAATTCAATTGCAGTTATGGTAATAAGCACATTTCTTAAAACCTAAGTAGTCTTTCAATGCCAGATGCTACCTGTGTTCCAGTTCTGCCATTCTTACTCATAATTACATCTCACCACTCTATTTAAAAGCTCACATTACATGCCAGAACAACACAGAACACAGCTATGGTCTATTCAGAGAAAAGATTTTATTAATCTTCTTAGTTTAGCTGTTTTGCTTTGCTTGCCTGGTTTTCCTGGATGTGCAATTTCTGTGAATTGTTCTCACTAATAGTATCCTGTTTCTATGAGCAGGAAAGGGCCGAGTACAGTTTGTTAGTTAACATTACTTCCTATAAGCAGGGTCCTCATTCTGTAGTAGCAGCACTAGAGCAGTCATTGTTCATGCTGGATAAGCTCTGGATCACGCTGATGGCTGTTAATGGACATCCTCTGCAGCCAAACATGAACTGATAATCAGTACACCCAGATTTGCAATAGACTTCCTCCTTCCTGTTTTTACACTGCTGACCAAGGAGATGCCTCTTCCTGCTAAGCCTTTGTGTGTTACTGATGTATGAAGCAAGAAACTGAAAAACAAGTGCTACGCTACCGCTTTTTTTCCTAATTTTGTGTTGTAACAGCAGATAAAAAGGCAGCAAAGGAAACGGCAGCTTCGCTGGCTTTGGTGCTGGCTATCGCCATGGAATGAAGTGCCCAGTTTGGCCATCTGTTTCATGTACCTAAATGGGTACAAGTGGATGTAGTTGGAACCTATCTTGTGTCATAGAATATAAAGTAAGAAACTGAAATCTATATAGCAATGTTTTTAACTTCTCATAATATCTCCGGAGACTGTATGTTACATAAATTTTTATATTTTAGGAGCAACGGATTCATCTGTAAACCAAATTGTGAACTTCTAAGTTCTTTTAAAAAATTTGATGAGGTTTCTATTACACATGCACCAGAAATAATCAGGCATCTATTACAACCTCTAGCTAATACGTTAACTTTATCTAGAGCACTTGAGACATAATCTCCAAGATAAATACACAGCAATTGTTTTGGAAGAAAATAAATTCCATATTTCAACAGTCTCATATGTCTCTTCACAAAACATATGAAACGGAACAGAATATTTAATGTCAGGAATGTGTAAGTTACTTATTTCAATAGGCTTTGAATAGCAACACTACACTGATGTAAATACATTATTTCAGAAATTTAGTAAGTTCCAGATAAAGTAAAATACCCAGTAATTAAAAATTTCAAGACTAATTAGATTAAGAATGTATTCTATTCCATACAGATCAAACCAGACAACTTTTTGCTGCATCACACTCCTCTGCAAGCATATAACCACAGCCTGTATTTTAAAACAATTTTATACTATTAATTTTTGTTAACTCTATGAGCTCATATAGCCTATACATAAAAGATCATCATGTATTTAATCCATGTAAAACAACAGCCTGTGCTGTATATCCTCTTTGCATATCTCCCAGGATCACTGAAGAAAATAAAACTTGACTTCTAAAAAAAGTCTGTTTTCAATTCAGAAGCTGAACTGAAACTCAGTGTTTCTCTCAGATAGGAAGCCATTAAGAATGTTGATGCAACTAACTCCAGTTCTCTACCTGCTTGATAAACAAACCAAGAAAATCTGTTCATTTCTTTGCAGCTTCCTAAGTTTATGAAACACACCAGAACAAATATACAGTATAAAATAGTATCTACTATGTTACTTTTACAGTGAAATTAACGGGGGGGGGGGGGGGGGGGGGGGGAAGCTTGAAAAGCTTGCAAGAAAACATTGCTTCCATGAACAAAATGGGGTAAAAAAAATACTTAAAAGTCACTCTATGCCTAAGGAAGTGTGCAAACTGTGAAAGTCCCAAAACTTGATAGTTTAAACATTGCCTTTTGAAGTTGAAATGTCTCAAAAGTATCCCCCAGGTACATATATGACAGTATATGCTTTATTAATTCTGTATTACTCTGATTCACAGGAGAATTGCAAGTTACACTCACTGCAATTTTGCAAGCAAATTACTTTCCCTGAGACACAGTGAAAATCCCACTCGCAGCATTAGAACTGAACACTTTTCTCATGCTATATTAAAAAAAAAAAATAAATTCCCCAGCGTCTTTTAGGTCTTCTCTGTCCAATCCCATGTCTTTCCATCAAAGCTGATGCACCCTAAAAGCTGTTTCCTTCCTTCTTAATAGCCCCGTCAGTGATTAAGTTCCCTCTAGTTTGCTATTACTGGCAAAGGTTGAGGTACGGGAAGGGCTTCAGCCAGGCTCCAGGAGAGATCGTTAACTCCTTCCTGCACAGGACCCAGTTTGTCAGCAGTACAGATAGTTCCACAGTAGACATGTACAAGATGAGGAAGAGATGCTTTGTTGAAAATATTTCATCAAGTTGAATCTCAATTTGAACTGTTATTGTTATACAGAGCTCCGTGGTGACAGGGATTAGGCTTGGGTATTTCAACCATCACCAGAAAATAGCCAGACAGGCCAGCCACAGCTAGATTTTACAACTAGCCACAGCAAGCCCTTCAGCAAGATAAAATCTCATGTGATTACTTGATGCTGATGCAAAGCTAGGTCTGTATTTTTGAACGAGTTAGTACTTAATAGTTTACTACAACCCATAAAAATAGCTTCCTATTTGCAAATCCTTTTCTGGCATTATCTTAAAAGCATTATTTAATACATATTAATCCTCTTTAGTTTGAATGAGCTCATTTTAGTAGTATAATACATAAAATGCAACATGACAAAACTTGCAAGTACACCAGCACTTAGGTCAAAGCCAGACGTATTTAAGTGAATTATGCTAAGGCTCCTCAGGAGATATCTGTATTGAGGAAATTGCAATGTCTCAGAGCAATGGTTCAGGCACACTCAGAGCAAGCTGGAGCACAAGCTATGCTGCTGGCTTTCCAAAAAAAAAAAAAAAAAAATCCACAAGGAAATAAGCACCCCTGTGACGGGCATTTGTGAAGGATGTAAAATTATGCATTTCCTATGCATGTGGCAGGTCCAAACTCTGGGTCACCAGACACTGAATAAAATCAGCTTGAGGAACAAGTCAATGAAGAGATGACGGGAATAAGAACTGGCTTTTCCGAATTTAACTGATGTAAGAGTGCACAAGCATAAACTGTTCACATGAAGAGAAGGCTGAATTTTAATGACACAATGACACAAACTGCATGAAACATCTATTAAGTACACTATTCTGATGATGATGCACCAGATGATTCCCCTATTTTAAAAGCTTTAGTGTATCTGGAAACTTGCTCCCTAAACACGGGGACAATTTCAAGCTCTTTGGTAATGCTTGTGAAATTGGAGAGAGCTATTTAAGAACAATTCACACAGGTTACTAGCTAGGTTAAAGCTTCACTTGGCAGTTGCCCATTTGGAAATCACTGCAAGAACTGAGTCAGATGCTGATGCGTGAACAGTGAAAAGATCAAGATAACCTGATTTGCTGACACATATTTCATGACAAACTCAATCAGCATTGAACCTAAAGATTTTTTCACAACAACAACAAAAAAAATGCAGTGCAGATATGATTACCTGCAAATAGTTTCAGGCTTCATAAAAACTTGAGAAGTAATATGTTGAAACTTGCAGCAATACAAGTGATTCCTTCTAAAATACTTTTGCTACCAATGGCAAATCTGACCAGGCTACAGAAAAATCAGAACTGTAGTTCTGCTGCTGAAGGCCAGATTAATCAGTCTACAGCACACAATCTTCAGTATGCTTTTTTGACTCTATATAATGGACTAGCAATAAGAAGAAAATGCTCCTTCATAGCAGTATACATCACATAGACAGTTGCTTTATTTGACTGTTGTGTTTCAATTTAAATACTTGGAATACCATCAAATCCTGCACCAAGTAAGAAGATCTGCAACTGACACTACAAGCAATCCTCTATCTTTTTAGGATACACTGGTTCACAGTGAGCAGGCCATTCTCCTTACTCCATAACAACCTAGTTACAAAACAGAAGTTAGCTATTATAATAAATTGATATATAAATAAATGCGCTGGGTGGAGTTAATTTTCTTCACAGTGACTGGAATGGGGCTGTGTTTTGGATTTGTGCTGAGCACAGGGCTGATAATGCAGAGATGTTGTTGTCATTGCTGAGCAGGGCTCACACAAAGCCAAGGCCTTTTGGTGCTCCAGGCTGGTGAGGAGGCTGGGGGTGCACAGGGGGCTGGGGGGAGACACAGCCAGGACAGGTCACCCCAAGGGACATTCCAGACCAGAGGGCATCGTGCTCAGTACATAAACTGGGGAACAAGGAGGAAGGAAGGAGACATTTGGAGTGATGACATTTGGCCACAACAACCCCCTGCAGCACTACAGGCTGGGGACAGTGTGGCTGGACAGTGCCCAGGGTAAAAAAAGAAAGTGACCTGTGGGTACTGGTTGACAGCCGAATGAACGTGAGCCAGGATCGTGCCCAAGTGGGCAAGAAGGCCCATGGCATCCTGGCCTGTATCAGGAATAGTGACCAGCAGGAGCAGGGAGGTCATTCTTCCCCTGTACTGGGCACTGGTGAGGCCACACCTCGAGTGCTGTGTCCAGCTCTGGCCCCTCAGTTTAGGGAGGACATTGAGACACTCGTGCGCGTCCAGAGGAGGCAACGAGGCTGGTGAGGGGCTTGGAACACAAACCCTGTGAGGAACGGCTGAGGGAGCTGGGGTTGTTTAGCCTGGAGAAAAGGAGACTCAGAGGTGACCTTATCACTCTCTACAACTCCCTGAAAGGAGGTTGTAGGCAGGTGGGGGTCAGTCTCTTCTCCCAGGCAACAACTGACAGAACAAGAGGACACAGTCTTAAACTGCACCATGGGAAGTTTAGGTTAGAGATCAGGAAAAAATTCTTCACTAAAAGAGTGACTGAGCACTGGAATCATCTGTCCAGGGAGGTGGTGGAGTCATCATCCCTGGATGTTTAAAAGACTGGATGTGGCACTCAGTGCCATGGTTTAGTTGATGAGGAAGTGTTAGGTCATAGGCTGGACTCAATGATCTCAAAGGTTTTTTCCAGCCTAGCTCCTTCTGTGATTCTGTCTTCCAAAGTAACCACTACTTGCAATGGGTGCTGCTGTCCTGGACATGGCTGAACACCTCTCTGCCCATGGGATGCAGTGAATTCATTCCTTGCTTTGCCTGTGTGTACTGCCTTTGCTTCCCCTATTTAACTGTTTTTATCCCCACTCACAAGTTTTCCAGCTTCTACCCTTCTGATTCTCTCCCCAACACTGCAGGGGGGGAGTGAATGAGCAGCTAGGTGGGCTTGGCTGCCGGCTGGGGTTAAATCACAACAATATACATGGAAGTATAGTCCCGATCCAAAAGAGACTAGAGCAATCACACAAGGAATTTCCAGTTTTGGGGGCTACTTTGTAACTTCTGTTTGAAAGGGAACCAGGAATGAAACACATTAACTTGAAAATTGAGAAGGGCTTTAAGACAGACCATTAATAAAGATAGGGTCTACTGATTTTCAAACCAATAGCTTACAATTCTGTAAAAGATTATCATACTATTTGAAATCAAAATATATGATCAAACCATTAAAACTCTAATCTAAAGCACTGGCTGATGATCTCAGAGTACTCTTATGTCTGCTCTATATTTAAAACCAGGCTATGCTATAGATAAAAATGCTAATTGCTGGCTCATGCTCCAAAACCAAAATAATGAAAACACAGAAAAATTACTTTAGACAATCCTACCAGACAAGTAAGACCTCAAGAGAAAAATGAAGGCAACCACATTTTGTTATTGGATAACGACATCACAAATCACAACAGACTATAGCCAGAAAAAGTATTTCCCTGCCTGCAATTGTGTTAATATTGTAAAATCTTCCCACATTTTGAAATTTCATTCATACTGCCCATGTTACTGCTTACTAACTGTCGTGCTGAAGACACAGAATCACATACCTAAATCATGCCTGCTGGTAACTGTAATGTACACTCTCAGTAAAACTGAAGTTACATAACATTTGGGCACTTTGCTCATTTTATTTCAGACAGGCCCCCTCAATGAATGCAAGAATATCTCCAAAATACAAATTACAGACCCCAGTCTGGGCAAAGCACCTGCAGTTGCAAAGTGTACCACAACACAGTAAAAGCAGCAGAATTAGACTCTCACTCCATATCTCTAACTCTGAATTTTCTTAGAGACCTGAATCAGTAAAGGACAAAATAGTCTTGCTTATTTTTTCTAATGATGCCTTACCAAAGTGTAGCTTTTACCTTTGACTTTTCTGCAACATAAGGACAGAAGTTCAGACTGAACAGTTATCAATTGGTTCTAACACTTCAGCCAAACTCATTTATAATATTCAACCTCCAAACTCTGTTTAACCTAAACGAGAAAAACACAGCACTCCACAGAAATTATTTTTGCTTTGCAGTCTCAGCTCAGTGCTGCTTTTACCAGTGCAATGCAGTCCTAGATCAGTGGAAGGTGACTGCAGCATACTGCAGCATCAGACAGAAATGCATCAACTGAACGGTGCTTGTGGGTGTGATTGCTGCAGCCAGCGACAACAGGACAGGGAAATGTCCTCAGAGGAGGCTCCCTAAAAACTCTGCAAAGAAGTGTAAGGGCCAGCAAACTTAGAGCAACCTAGAAGATGCTCTAACATCTACCAGGCAACCACTTGGTGATGACAGATTTCCGGAAGAGAGAATTTGATTAAAAGCATTTTTACACTGACTTTTGAGGAGCGCTTTCCAAGCTGTGATTGTGGGTTAAAGCTATAGAGTACGTTCCGCTCACAGATACATCAATAGACATAGCACCTCCTTATCAGCTTCACCTTAGCAACAGAATTTCCATTCTCAAATCCCTCACAGTTTTAATATTAAATTTTAATTCTGTATTTTTGTACAGTCAATGGATTGTGGGCATGGAGGTACTCCCCTGACAGGCTGTGTATGGGAATCACAAAACACTGAAGACTTAGTGATACAAAGCTCACAAGATGAAGTGTTTAGAGAAAGTCTACCATACGCTTATGAAATATATTGCCAAGCTAGGGTTTTAAGAGTTAATTCATTATTTTTAAAAACACTTTGAAATACTACACATTACTACAGACTTGAAGATACTCATATCTGTAGTACACAGGGCACTGGCAGAACAACTTCCTACTCTGTCAAGTTCCACTTTGAACCCTTTTTCAAC